>NC_092088.1:95920496-95973135 GCF_045679555.1 Salvelinus alpinus
GGTGCTCTGATACGGAGTGAGAGAGGAGGGTTGAACAGCAGTCTGAATAGGTGCTCTAATACAGAGTGGGAGAGGAGGGTTGAACAGCAGTCTGAATAGGTGCTATGATACGGAGTGAGAGAGGAGGGTTGAACAGCAGTCTGAATAGGTGCTCTAATACAGACTGAGAGAGGAGGGTTGAACAGCAGTCTGAATAGGTGCTCTAATACAGAGTGGGAGAGGAGGGTTGAACAGCAGTCTGAATAGGTGCTCTAATACAGAGTGGGAGAGGAGGGTTGAACAGCAGTCTGAATAGGTGCTCTAATACAGACTGAGAGAGGAGGGTTGAACAGCAGTCTGAATAGGTGCTCTAATACAGAGTGGGAGAGGAGGGTTGAACAGCAGTCTGAATAGGTGCTCTAATACAGAGTGGGAGAGGAGGGTTGAACAGCAGTCTGAATAGGTGCTATGATACGGAGTGAGAGAGGAGCGTTGCATCCTAAAATGTGCCCTATTCCCCATAGGGTTCTGGTCAAAAGTAGTGCACTATATTTGTATTTTATTTAACCTTGATTTCGACAGGGAGTCATATATATATATATATTCCTAGAAAGGGAATAGGGTGCCATTTGGGATACAGATGAGATGTGGACCTATTAGACTGGAGATAAAGGTGCTCGTGGTGGGTCAGATTTATCTCTCAGGCTGAGTTGGCAGTTTATAGCAGAATGAATGGTAGAGACAAGATGGAGAACCAGAAGACACTACCGTTCTGAGTGTGATCTGAGGTGGATCCCGACCATAAAGATGACAATTATAAAACAAGTACAATTATTGTCCAAAAATTCACAAGTCATTCCACTGTCTTGAATCTGAGTAAATGAAAGATGGTCCTTGTCTATGGTTATCTAAGCTATGATTTGATACTTTTAAACATCTCCCGTAGTATATGAGTTGCCAGATTTTCTCTGTCCGACCTCAGCCTTTGTTGTTGGACAGTTCAGGCATGACAAGTGTAAACGGCCAGCCAGCAACACATCTCCAACATGCTGAGAGAGACTAATGCTGAGTGCAAAGTGCTTTGAGGGGGCTCTGTATAGAAAAGTTAGCTATACATCACACTAAATAATGATCTCCTATACATTTCATCAGTCCCACTCTGTCTGTCCCTGCTGTCTCTGTCAATTCTGGACTGTAGATGCTGCTGTCTCTGGCTGGTTGATATTAATGAGTGGAAGCTGATGGATACAGACAGTCAGTACTCACAGGGACACGTGAGTCCTCCCTATCAGTGTCAGCCACTCCATGTTGTTGTTATTCACTCATCAGAGACACGGAGCTGTCCCTGTCAGTGCCATCCTTTAAAAACATTTTTTATTTTTTTTATTTTACCCCAATTTTACCCCGCACCAATGTGTCGGAGGAAACACCGTACACCTGGCGACCTGGTCAGCGTGCACTGTGCCCGGCCCGCCACAGGAGTTGCTAGTGCGCGATGAGACAAGGATATCCCTGCCGGCCAAGCCCTCCCTAACCCGGACGACGCTGGGCCAATTGTGCGCCGCCCCATGGGCCTCCTGGTCGCGGCCAGCTGCGACAGAGCCTGGGCTCGAACCCAGAGTCTCTGGTGGCACTGCGATGCAGTGCGATGCAGTGCCCTAGACCACTGCGCCACCCGGGAGGCCAGTGCCATCCTTTTTTAATCTATACATTGTTGTTGTTGTTGTTGACAACAGGAGGATCCTGGTTTGACACAATGGAATGTTTGCGGCATGCCTCGTTGTAGATACAAGTTTGCATTGTTGTTTTCTAAAATATTTCGCTCTTGAGACACCAAATCTTAACATCCTCTCTGATTTTGGGAAAAAGCAGTGACGTGTAGGCTACGATGTTGAAGAAGACGTGTATTGTGTGGAGTACCATAGTGGAAGTGGGCCTACAGACACAGGTGGGAGCAGACCTCTCTAGTGCCAGCTCCAGTCTTGGTCCCTGGTCCTCTATCTCCAGGCTCTGTCATGCTGAGAGCACACATGAGTGGACCCTCCATGGAAGGGACCTATCGGCCAGCCGGCCGACCGGAGACAGACCAGACCCTGGGAGCACTCAACCCCCCGCTGTCCACCCCATCCTACCCCATCCATCCGTCTAGCAGTATGTTGGCAATGTGAAGAATAAACTGGGTTCTTCACTGGGAGAGGCGGAGGTGTGTGTGTGTGTGTGTGTGTGTGTGTGTGTGTGTGTGTGTGTGTGTGTGTGTGTGTGTGTGTGTGTGTGTGTGTGTGTGTGTGTGTATGTGTGTGTGTGTGCGTGTGCGTGTGCGTGTGCGTGTGCGTGCGTGTGCGTGTGTGCGTGTGTGTGTGTGTGTGTGTGTGCGCGTGTGATCTGGGAGGGCACCGGAGAGTAGCCCCTTCCCCACTGGAGAGCCAGCGACCAGCAGGCTCAGATTAGAGGAAATTTGTTCCACAATATTGCTGCCTCCTGCTTTGCAAGGCTGGGGCAGAGGCCCGCACAGAAGGTAGAGGCAGAGATTTGGGCGCAGGCCAAACCCTTTTCGCGTGTCTGTGGCTCCTCGTATCGACGCCACATGTGTTGAGCTCGACTCCCCACTGATCCTGCTCCAGCTTCATAGCCTCCCTGCCTGATGGAACAAATGCTAGATTTTCAGAAAATAAACTTATCTCATTTTGGATGACAACACATCCCCTCGGGTTGTGATGATGGCAAGGCACCATTCTGGAAACCAGGCAGGCAGGGTCAACTGTACATTTCCCAACAGCTCTTTTCTGTTGTTAAAAAACGGCTGTCATTTTTCTCCGAGGGTGTTACAGTGAATTACATGCACGTAGCCTTAATGTTTTATTCCTGTGGCTGTAATATAAAAATAATCATTCACTATCAATATCTAAAATGTATGAAGTCCCTCTGGAAACCCCTCTTTCTACACGTCAGAGTTATTAAATGATCAGACCAGATTTAACCTATTGAGTCTATCATCAAACAAATTATCTTTATTCATTTCAAGGTATTGCTCTAAAAATCGTAGTGCCTTTTCTGAAGCCTGTAATGTACACCGGCTAATGTTTTCTAAATTGAAGTGTCACATGACATGATTGATGGCCTTAGTAGATTATCTATCTCCAATACGAGAGCCGTTATTGGCCAGACAGCAGGGAGACCATTGTGTGTCAAATCAAATCAAATCAAATGTTATTGGTCACATACACGTGTTTAGCAGATGTAATTACGGGTGTGGCGAAATGCTTGTGTTTCTAGCTCCAACTGTGCAGTAATATCTAACAATTTCACAACAATACACACCATACACACACACATCTAAAGTAAAGGAATGGAATTAAGAATATATAAATATATGGACGATCAATGTCAGAGCGACATAGACTAAGATACAGTAGAATAGGATAGAATACAGTGTATACATATGAGATGACTAATGCAAAATATGTAAACATTATGTGTGTGTGTCTGTTTGTTTTTGTGTGTTTGTGATGTTACCCATTTATTTCAATTGTATATTTTCATCATCTATATATAATGGCCAGCTGTGGAAGAGAATTGTTTGCACACAAAACTGTGAATATCTATTCTGGACCTTATTCCCCTCGCGATGAGTGTTTGAATGTGGGCTCTTCCTTCCTAGTCAGTTCCTCAGTGAGTTGTTAGCTAGTGGTCTCCTTGGGGACAGACACTCGCTGACCGCATTGCTAAATGACATGCTAATACCAGTGTGTGTGCATGTGTGTGAGTGTGTGTGTGTGCTAAAGGACATGTTAATACCATTGATCTCAACAGATCATCAGATCGACGTAACTCCCACACAGAGAGAACAGTCACAGCACACATTAGACCTAGTAGCATAGAAGATAAGATAAGATGATGACCCAGGCGGAAAATAAATATATTTAAATATACTTCAATCATACTTCATTAATATATTTAAGTATATAGAATATGTTCGTCATAAATATACTTTAGTATATTAAACATGATCTAAATTGGAACAATTTTAAATAAATGTAATTCATTTAATGTCAACTTAATTTGTGTTATTAGCTAAATATATATTTAATACATTTAAAATGATCTAAATGTAGACACTTTTTTTGTACTTAAATATATTCTTAGTATACTAGATAAAGAGCAAAATAAATATACCTTGAATACACCTTAAGTACATTTTATCTATATTTCTCCTAAATTAGAAATATACTACAATTCTGATTAAGTGTAAGTTTGATGTAGTTGACCAGTCAACGTCATTGTATTATTAATATACTAGCTTAATCAATTAAATTGTATTCTTGTATTATTTTTTTTATTTTTTTTTACAAATAAAGTATATTTATAATGTGTTTCAAATATACTTTTACAAATAGACTTCTCCTCATTAACCACGTGGCTATTGTAATTAGCCATGTAACGGTTACCCTGATTCACCAAGGCATCATCTCCTCCACAACGTTACAACATGCTATTTAAAAAGCAGTTGTGGCTGGAGCAGCCATTTACAATTGTAAAATGTTTGATAACTGTGCAGCTGTGGCATTTCACACGGGTTGTTCACATCACAGTGATAAATTAAACATTTCACAAAATGTGTGATATGTAACGTGTAATAAAAAATGTACATCATTATTCAGTTGGAAAATTAACATTAACACATTTGAATAAGCTAAATATACAGAACAACATCATATTATAAATCAAAACTCCAGCTACAGAAAAGGATGCTGGGTAATATGCAAAACTTTTTTAAAACTTCTAATAAAGTATACTTAAGTATATTTTTTTGAGATATTAAAATGTATACTCTTAGGAAGCAAATAAAATAAAATCTAATTTTATTTGTCACATACACATGGTTAGCAGATGTTATGTAGATAAAGATATATGAAAAGGTGATGGTACAGAACGGCATAGGCAAGATGCAGTAGATGGTATCGAGTACAGTATATACATATGAGATGAGTAATGTAGGGTATGTAAACATTATATTAAGTGGCATTGTTTAAAGTGGCTAGTGATGCATGTATTACATAAAGATGGCAAGATGCAGTAGGTGGTATAGAGTACAGTATATACATATGAGATGCGTAATGTAGGGTATGTAAACATTATATTAAGTGGCATGTTTCAGTTGAATGCATTCAGTTGTACAACTGACTAGGTCTCCCCGTTCCCTTTCCCTTTCCTCAGCGGTGCAAGTTTCCCTTATGTGGAACAAACAATCATTATCATATTCAACTTTCTCTTTCTCTGCACTCTTCTGAAGAGGAATTCTTTACTGAAACTACACTTCTTGTGTACTACTCACAAGCAGAGATTCATTAAAACAACCAATGTTTCAACTTCAAAAATCTACTCCAAGTCTATTTTGAATGAATATCAAAATTACAATGAAAGTTTATGGATTTGAAGTACACTTTTAATATGTTTGTTTTAAGTGTAATGATAGGTAACATGTTGTATAAAGACTGAAAAACAATGAATGTAAAATACACTTTAATAAGCGTATTGATTTGTAATGATAGTATATTGCCACGTTCACAGTCAGAACTGGGAAACTCAGACGTTTCCAACTTGCTAACTGGTTGTAGTTATACACTTGCCGTGTTCAACCAGTTAGCAAGTCGTAAAAGTCAGAGTTTCCTAGTTCTGACTAGCACCTGAACATGGCATACGTACAGTTTACTAAAAGACTGAAAAAACTATTAATTTAAAGTCGACTTTAATAAGTGTGTTGAAGTGTAATAATAGTATAAGTATAGAATACTAAAGATAGACTAGAAAAGTACATCTCATATTTGAAGTATATTATATGAATTTGTAGTGTATTTAAGTATACATTATATTTGTAATGTATTTAAAATATACTTTCTTTTCGCTTGGGGATAAATACTTCTGCTAGAGGATTGATTTGAAAAGATAGATCTCATTAAAAGTAGTGGTTTGGTTTAGTTTAGTGGTTTGACAAGGTATTCGGTTAATTTCCTCTCGGTTTAATTAGGAAAAGAAACAACAACAAAACGACAAAGAAATGTGTCCAAATAAATAATTTCAGTCCTTATTTCTAAATAGCTTGAACGGACAGACGTTTAAAACGTATTTCTCCATAGCTTGAATGGACAGACGTTAAAACGTATTTCTCCATAGCTTGAATGGACAGACGTTTAAAACGTATTTCTCCATAGCTTGAATGGACAGACGTTTATTAAAACGTATTTCTCCATAGCTTGAATGGACAGACGTTTAAAACGTATTTCTCCATAGCTTGAATGGACAGACGTTTAAAACGTATTTCTCCATAGCTTGACTGAACAGACGTTAAAACATATATTTAAATAAGGAGGTAAAAGTGATCATATGACCGGTGTCCTAGTCTGTCACGTGACCTCCAGTCAGACTAGGTTCTTTCTGTCCGTCTTCTATTCATGAAATAACTCTCTAATAGACCTCGTTTGTCCGCTGAGGACCGATTAAACACGGATCCGTATTCATCTCTCAAACAAAACCAGAAAAGAGAGGGTCTGCATCTCAAGCGGCATCCCAAACCAGGGCCAACGTAGTGCACTATGTAGGGAATAGGGTGCCATTTGGGACACAGTCAGGAATATCCACTACCGGCAGCACAACTCCACCTCAAAAAGAGCAAGGCCAACAGAACAAAACACGCTGAATAAAGAAGGACTTCATTAGATCTAAATGAATAGTCTCCTGGGTCCACGACTGTCCTCCTTTCCTTGGGCCAAAGGATTACAAGTCCTTAATTGCTTTTTATCACCTAGCCCTGTGAATTCCATCCAGCAATCAAGTAGCTTCTTCCATTTCATTTAAGTGTCTTGCGATGATGAGAAAAGAGAAATATGTCCCTCACTACTCCCTATGACCTGGAGTATAGACTGAGAGAGACTAGTCTCACTACTCCCTATGACCTGGAGTATAGACTGAGAGAGACTAGTCTCACTACTCCCTATGACCTGGAGTATAGACTGAGAGAGACTAGTCTCACTACTCCCTCTGACCTGGAGTATAGACTGAGAGAGACTAGTCTCACTACTCCCTCTGACCTGGAGTATAGACTGAGAGAGACTAGTCTCACTACTCCCTATGACCTGGAGTATAGACTGAGAGAGACTAGTCTCACTACTCCCTATGACCTGGAGTATAGACTGAGAGGGACTAGTCTCACTACTCCCTCTGTCCTGGAGCAGAGACTGAGAGAGTCTCACTACTCCCTCTGACCTGGAGTATAGACTGAGAGGGACTAGTCTCACTACTCCCTCTGACCTGGAGTATAGACTGAGAGAGACTAGTCTCACTACTCCCTCTGACCTGGAGTATAGACTGAGAGAGACTAGTCTCACTACTCCCTCTGACCTGGAGTATAGACTGAGAGGGACTAGTCTCACTACTCCCTCTGACCTGGAGTATAGACTGAGAGAAATTAACCTACTAAACCTACCCACCTACTAACAAACTAAATCTACTAACTCCCCTAACCCTACTAAACCTACTAACCTACTAAACCTACTAAACATATAACCTACCAACCCTACTAACCTACTAAACATACTAACCTACTGAACGTACTAAGCCTACTAAAACTACTAACCTACAAACCCTACTAACCTACTGAACCTACTAAACCTACAAAACCTACTAAACTCACTAAACCTACTAAACCTACTAACCCTACTAACCTAATAAACCGACTAACCTACTAACCTACTACACTTACTAAACCTGCTGACATTCTAACCCTACTAAATCCCCTAACCCTACTAAACATACTAACCTACTAAATCTACTAAACCTATAACCTACTAACCAACTCACCTACGAACCTACTAACCCTACTAATCATATAACCTACTAACCCTACTAACCTACTAAACCTACTAAACCTACCAAACATATAACCTACTAACCCTACCAACCTACTAGCCTACTTACCCTACTAAACTCACTAAACCTACTAACCCTACTAACCTACTAACCTATTAACCTACTAACCTACTTACCCTACTAAACTCACTAAACTCACTAAACCTATTAAACCTACTAACATACTATCCTACTAACCCTCCTAACCTACTTACCTATTCAACCTACTAAACCTATTAACCCCACTAAACCTACTAAACCTACTAACATACTAATCCTATACCCCACTAAACTACTAACCTACTAAACCTACTAACCTACTGAACCTACTAACCTAATAAACCTACTAACATTCTAACCCTACTAAATCCCCTAACCCTACTAAACCTACTAACCTACTAAACCTACTAAACCTATAACCTACTAACCATACTAACCAACTCACCTTTAACCTACTAAACCTACTAAACCTACCAAACCTATAACCTACTAACCTATTAACCTACTAACCTACTTACCCTACTAAACTCACTAAACTCACTAAACCTACTAAACCTACTAACATACTATCCTACTAACCACCCTAACCTACTGAACCTACTAACCTAATAAACCTATTAACCCCACTAAACCTACTAAACCTACTAACCTAATAAACCTACTAACATACTATCCTACTAACCCTACTAACCTACTGAACCTACTAACCTAATAAACCTACTAACATTCTAACCCTACTAAACCCCATAACCCTACTAAAACTACTAACCTACTAAACCTATAACCTACTAATCCTACTAACCAACTCACCTCTAACCTACTAACGCTACTAAACATATAACCTACTAACCCCACTAACCTGCTAAACCTACTAAACCTATAACCTACTAACCTACTAACCCTACTAAACTCACTAAACTCACTAAACCTGCTAAACCTACTAAACCTAGAACCCTCTAACCTACTAACCTACTAAACTTACTAACCTACTGAACCTAATAAACCTACTAACCTACTGACCCTACTAACCCTATTAAGCCTACTAACCCTACTAAACCTACTAACATTCTAACACTACTAACCCCCCTAACCCTAATAAACCTACTAACCCTGCTAACCTACTAAATCTACTAACCTACTGAACCTATTAAACTAATAAACCTACTAACCCTACTAACCTACTAAACCTACTAACTTACTAACCCTACTAACCTACTAACCTAATAAACGAATAAACCTACTAACCCTACTAACCCTACTAAACCTACTAACCTACTGATTCTACTAACCCTACTAACCTACTCAACCTACTATCCTACTGAACCTACTAAACTAATAAACCTACTAACCCTACTAACTTACTAAACCTACTAACCTACTGAACCTACTAAAATAATACGCCTACTAACCCTACTAACCTACTAACCTACTGAACCGACTAACCTACTAACCCTACTAACCTACTGAACCTACTAACCCTACTAACCCTTCCAACCTTACTAACCTACTAACCCTACTAACCTACTGAACCTACTAACCCTACTAACCCTTCCAACCTTACTAACCTACTAACCTACTAACCCTACTAACCTACTGAACCTACTAACCCTACTAACCCTTCCAACCTTACTAACCTACTAACCTACTAAACCTACTGAACCTACTAACCTACTAACCCTACTAACCTACTGAAACTACTGAACTAATTAACCTACTAATCCTACTAACCTACTGAACCTACTAACCTACTAACCCTACTGAACCTACTAAACTAATAAACCTACTGAACCTACTAAACTAATAAACCTACTAACCCTACTAACCTACTAACCTAATAAACCTACTAACCTACTAAACCTACTAACCTACTGAACCTACTAAACTAATAAACGTACTAACCCTACTAATCTACTAAACCTACTACCTACTGAACCTACTAAACTAATAAATCTACTAACCCTACTAACTTACTAAACCTACTAACCTACTGAACCTACTAAAATAATACGCCTACTAACCCTACTAACCTACTAACCTACTGAACCGACTAACCTACTAACCCTACTAACCTACTGAACCTACTGAACTAATAAACCTACTAATCCTACTAACCTACTGAACCTACTAACCTACTAACCCTACTAACCTACTAACCTACTAACCCTACTAACCCTACTAACCATACTAACCTACTAACCTACTAACCTACTAAACCTACTAACCCTACTAACCTACTAACCCTACTAACCTACTAACCTACTGAACTAATAAACCTACTAATCCTACTAACCTACTGAACCTACTAACCTACTAACCCTACTAACCTACTGAACCTACTGAACTGATAAACCTACTAACCTACTAACCTACTAACCCTACTAACCTACTAACCTACTAACCTACTAAACCTACTGAACCTACTAAACTAATAAACCTACTGAACCTACTAAACTAATAAACCTACTAACCTACTAACCTAATAAACCTACTAACCTACTAAACCTACTAACCTACTGAACCTACTAAACTAATAAACTTACTAACCCTACTAATCTACTAACCTACTAACCTAATTAACCTACTAACCTACTGAACCTACTAAACAAATAAACCTACTAACCCTACGAACCTACTAAACCTACTAACCTACTGAACCTACTAAACGAATAAACCTACTAACCCTACTAACCTACTAAACTAATAAAGCTACTAACCTACTCAACCTACTAACCTACTAAACCTACTGAACCTACTAAACTAATAAACCTACTAACCCTACTAACCTACTAAACCTACTCGATTTTTGGTATGAATTTAGTATTTCAATATAAAGGGACCGACATGTTGTTTAAAATAACATGACCAGAAGACATTTAGTTATTAGAGGCTTGTTATTTCATTACACTATTAGGATTAGTGTATCTTGTCTATGGACATGTTTTACATAGCCGTCTATGGGGAAATGCGTCACTACCGTAGATATGTTTCACATAGAACAGACATGTTCTATGGGGAAATGCGTCACTACTGTAGATATGTTTCACATAGAACAGACATGTTCTATGGGGAAATGCATCACTACTGTAGATATGTTTCACATAGAACAGACATGTTCTATGGGGAAATGCGTCACTACTGTAGATATGTTTCACATAGAACAGACATGTTCTATGGGGAAATGCGTCACTACTGTAGATATGTTTCACATAGAACAGACGTGTTCTATGGGGAAATGCGTCACTACCGTAGATATGTTTCACATAGAACAGACGTGTTCTATGGGGAAATGCGTCACTACTGTAGATATGTTTCACATAGAACAGACGTGTTCTATGGGGAAATGCGTCACTACTGTAGATATGTTTCACATAGAACAGACGTCTACAGGGATATACTACAGTACTGTTTAACTATATTATCCAACCCTCCAGACGGGAGCCTTACTACAATTACATGTTCCTATGATATGATTTATTTATTTAACCAAGTAGGTTAATATGATGGTACTTCAGGCGATGTTAGAATAAGGATGGAAAACTTTATTGTCCACGCAATTTGAAAATGTGTGTTTGACTTCACAGTTCACACATAACATACAGAAAACATCAAATATCATCAGGAGCAGCTCATCATTAAGATAATTTCAGATCAACTATTTAATAAAGGTTAAAGCAGGGTGATTCCATAATAACATGTTTGATGTAAATAGGGCATGTTTGTATAGGTGATAAACTAACAGACATCTGCCAACGTGTTAGTCATTAAGCCTGTTCCCAAACCTCTCAAATCACGAAGCCTGTTCTCAAACCTCTCAAATCATGAAGCCTGTTCTCAAACCTCTCAAATCATGAAGCCTGTTCTCAAATCTCTCAAATCATGAAGCCTGTTCTCAAATCACGAAGCCTGTTCTCAAACCTCTCAAATCATGAAGCCTGTTCTCAAATCACGAAGCCTGTTCTCAAACCTCTCAAATCATGAAGCCTGTTCTCAAACCTCTCAAATCATGAAGCCTGTTCTCAAATCACGAAGCCTGTTCTCAAACCTCTCAAATCACGAAGCCTGTTCTCAAACCTCTCAAATCATGAAGCCTGTTCCCAAACCTCTCAAATCATGAAGCCTGTTCTCAAACCTCTCAAATCACGAAGCCTGTTCTCAAACCTCTCAAATCACGAAGCCTGTTCTTAAACCTCTCAAATCACGAAGCCTGTTCTCAAACCTTTCTGACGCTACAGGCGATTTTATGAGAATACCGATGTTCGGGATGTCTCATGGTCTGACAAACACCGCTCTATCTCTGTCACCTTTAACCCCAGATGTCTCATGGTCTGACAAACACCGCTCTATCTCTGTCACCTTTCACCCCAGATGTCTCATGGTCTGACAAACACCGCTCTATCTCTGTCCCCTTTCACCCCAGATGTCTCATGGTCTGACAAACACCGCTCTAGCTCTGTCACCTTTCACCCCAGATGTCTCATGGTCTGACAAACACCGCTCTATCTCTGTCACCTTTCACCCCAGATGTCTCATGGTCTGACAAACACCGCTCTATCTCTGTCACCTTTCACCCCAGATGTCTCATGGTCTGACAAACACCGCTCTATCTCTGTCCCCTTTCACCCCAGATGTCTCATGGTCTGACAAACACCGCTCTATCTCTGTCACCTTTCACCCCAGATGTCTCATGGTCTGACTAACACCGCTCTATCTCTGTCACCTTTCACCCCAGATGTCTCATGGTCTGACAAACACCGCTCTATCTCTAGCTTCAACTGATGGATTTTAATGAGAATTGGTATTATTATGCTAATGAGATTTCTGCGGTGGTGCAGTTCAAACCCAGCCACAGTTTTTGGTAAACAGCTGAGGGACGGCGCTGGAGAAACATAACCACCCTTACCTTTATAGATAGAGCTATGGATACAAGGACTGACCGTCCATGAGAACAACATTAATAACCATGCTTTGAGGCTATACCATGTTTGTTTATAATTACGTAAAACAAGCTTGTATTTTGGGTTCCGATGAGTTACGACAGTTGAACTAAGCTCACGGGGCATTTATGAGTTATATTCTGCAAGAATCTATCATTCATTTCATTTTTAAAAAAGCCCCAAAATGTAGGTAGCAATCGCAGATGGGCCTCTTAAAATCACTGTGTGATGAGATGTAACAATCCTATTGTTGCTTGTAGTTAAGATGACATTACAGGGGATCTCATATCAATGGTACATGGTACATTGTGAAAGCAAAAATGTCCACATTTCCATTGTCTCTGGGCATTTCCGCGGTAACAAAACGATGCTGAGAAAATGTATGAGAAACAGAAACCAACGATTGTAAAGTTAAACAAGCCGTACAACTCCAAGCACAAGGACTACTTTTAACAGAGCAGATGCAAGTTCTGGTAACAGAATGACGACACCAACGGCACAAACCGCCATTCTGTTACCAAACATTCTATCTGCACTGTTCTTCAAGTAAATGTGTTTTTTTGTGACATATTTAGTGGACATTGTTGAAAGTCGTCCTTGTGCGTAGAGTTGTATGGATTGTTTAACTTTGTAGTCATTGGTTTTGGTTTGGCATACATTTTAAAGTGAAAAAAAACTGAGTCTCAACATCACTCTGTTATCGTGGATTTGCCCCTCTGTATAATGGATCAACAAAGATGGTCATGTAATGCATTATCAGCGTGTCCTCTTTCCAGTCCACAAAGGGTTAACTTCATTCATATTTTTTTCAAATTCCTTCCTTCCTTCCATCCTCCTCTCTCCACTCCTCTCTGCCCCCTATCTCCACTCCTCTCTTCCACTGTCTTTTAGGTTAATCAGGTGTAATTTAAAACCGAAATGCCTGACAGTACATTTCTGTGACGGAAGAAGGCTATTGCTTGTATTTCTGCATGGCTGTTTGGATCAAAGACTGGTTATCTCTGCTATCGAGCTGTTTTAACCTCTGTCTAGTCTGATTACAGACAAAGGGAACTGAATTTCCCTGTTAATCAGCACTAATGTTCAGGGACAGCTATAGACTATACACACTTTAACAAGTTTAAATGCAAAGCCAAGTAGAAAAGTAATATTAAAGGAATGAATGAGACACCACTTCACCTGGAAGTTTAAAGAGATATAGCCTGGTTTCATAATGCTATGGAGATGTTCCCACAGTTTAAAGAGATATAGCCTGGTTTCATAACGCTGTTGATATGTTCCCACAGTTTAAAGAGATATAGCCTGGCTTCATAACGCTGTTGAGATGTTCCCACAGTTTAAAGAGATATAGCCTGGTTTCATAACGCTGTTGAGATGTTCCCACAGTTTAAAAAGATATAGCCTGGCTTCATAACGCTGTTGATATGTTCCCACAGTTTAAAGAGATATAGCCTGGCTTCATAACGCTGTTGATATGTTCCCACAGTTTAAAGAGATATAGCCTGGCTAGATAATGCTGTTGAGATGTTCCCACAGTTTAAAGAGATATAGCCTGGCTTCATAACGCTGTTGAGATGTTCCCACAGTTTAAAGAGATATAGCCTGGCTTCATAACGCTGTTGAGATGTTCCCACAGTTTAAAGAGATATAGCCTGGTTTCATAACGCTGTTGAGATGTTCCCACAGTTTAAAGAGATATAGCCTGGTTTCATAATGCTGTTGATATGCTCCCACAGTTTAAAGAGATATAGCCTGGCTTCATAACGCTGTTGAGATGCTCCCACAGTTTACAGAGATATAGCCTGGCTAGATGGAGATGTTCCCACAGTTTAAAGAGATATAGCCTGGCTAGATGGAGATGTTCCCACAGTTTAAAGAGATATAGCCTGGCTAGATGGAGATGTTCCCAGAAAGTGGACACAGAACTCGCTGAATGTATTATCTCACATGTAAATGTAAGACCAACATCATTTAGCCCTGTATGACCAACATCATTTAGCCCTGCAAGACCAACATCATTTAGCCCTGTGTGACCAACATCATTTATCCCTGTAAGACCAACATCATTTATCCCTGTATGACCAACATCATTTATCCCTGTAAGACCAACATCATTTATCCCTGTAAGACCAACATCATTTATCCCTGTAAGACCAACATCATTTATCCCTGTAAGACCAACATCATTTAGCCCTGTATGACCAACATCATTTATCCCTGTATGACAACATCATTTATCCCTGTATGACCAACATCATTTATCCCTTTATGACCAACATCATTTATCCCTGTAAGACCAACATCATTTATCCCTGTATGACCAACATCATTTATCCCTGTAAGACCAACATCATTTATCCCTGTATGACCAACATCATTTATCCCTTTATGACCAACATCATTTATCCCTGTAAGACCAACATCATTTATCCCTGTATGACCAACATCATTTATCCCTGTATGACCAACATCATTTATCCCTGTATGACCAACATCATTTATCCCTGTATGACCAACATCATTTATCCCTGTAAGACCAACATCATTTATCCCTTTATGACCAACATCATTTAGCCCTGTGTGACCAACATCATTTATCCCTGTAAGACCAACATCATTTATCCCTGTATGACCAACATCATTTATCCCTGTATGACCAACATCATTTATCCCTGTATGACCAACATCATTTATCCCTGTATGACCAACATCATTTATCCCTGTAAGACCAACATCATTTATCCCTGTATGACCAACATCATTTATCCCTGTATGACCAACATCATTTAGCCCTGTATGTATTTATCTGAATGTGTAATCTCTTACTGTCTTACACTTCATTCAATATGACTTTAACAGAGTATTTGCAAGAGCTTTTATATTATTACCTTGATACCTTATAACATAGCTGCTGTTTGTATAGGATGTATCCAGGCTAATTGCGTGCAGTATGTTGCTGTGTGTGTGTGTGTGTGTGTGTGTGTGTGTGTGTGTGTGTGTGTGTGTGTGTGTGTGTGTGTGTGTGTGTGTGTGTGTGTGTGTGTGTGTGTGTGTGTGTGTGTGTGTGTGTGTGTGTGTGTGTGTGTGTGTTGGGGTGATGTCTGATGTGGGGGGGGGGTTTCTGGTAGATGTGACAGTTTAAAGGTTGAGACCCAACAGCTGTGTTTATGAATTCCCCAGTGCACCTGCTAAGGTTAGGCTGCAGAGCAAGTGTTAGTGGACTCACTCACTCTCTGTCTCAGGGATTAACCAACAAGGCCTACGCCCCAAATTGCACCATACTTCCTATGTAGTAGGGAGTAGTGTGCCACTTTGGGACTCAGACAAGTCTATGTATAGGGCACTGTGAGACTGACGCCAGAGAGAGAGTGTAACTACGGACGTGTATAGTTAGGGAAGCATGTCATCACCTTCTCCATTGGTGTCTGTGTAGGTTCATAAGATATTCATTGTTGTAGTTAGTGTGTAGATTCAGGGCTAATCTCTGTTTTGTTGCATTTATGTAAATAGGCCTATGTGTGCATAACAGGAGGAGATGTCAGTACTGGAATGATGCTATTTTGCAGCATGATAAAGTCTTTATGTGCTCTTATGTTAATGTCTAAATCTAGCCTAAGAGACTGTTGCTATTTAATCGTTTAAATGGAAAATCCTCAATGCTCAATTTCAAAAGAAGACACAAACACAAAATTAAGATTGAGACAAACCATTTGACAGACCCATTTAAATTAAGGCAGGTTCACAGATAGACATTTAGGTTTTCTCTAGTTTGCTAGTTCTTGATTACAATGTTGACATTTTCCTCTGAATTAACCTGATTAATGTAATTGAATGTAAAAGCCCATGCCTCAGCGTTTCACGTGATCACAGGAGATGGATTAGGAAAGAAGGCTTTCAAATTGAATATAGCTCTCTCAGCTCCGCCTGTTAATGTGCCGTTTACCACTGCTTGAGTCACTGACCGCCGCTATTTAGTCAAACTAATGATGATGCACAGTCCGTTCCTATCCCTAGATAATTAAAAGAAAAGCCTCTCCACACACCTCTAATTCAGCATTAACTTTTTGATAGAATTGACAGACTCGCTTGCATCCCCCCCCAAAAAACAGGTCTTATCAATTTGGCCCTCTCTAAATCACTTGTGGCGTTGTTTGCGAGGAAATTACTATTTTGAAATCTATTCTCTGTCACTCATTATCGATTACTCAAAACCTGGAACTACTGCGAACATTCCGTAGCTTCCATAGAATGCTGTGAATTTCCTGTCAGGTGAGCGTTTATAGCACTTGGCCTCAGCATCTATTCAAATAACGTTGCTTAGCAAGACAGTATTGGAATTTAATTTTACGTTTAGCTGAGACACAAGCAGTTGCTAATATCAAAAGTTTTCTGATATGTCGATGTGTAAACACTAGTTAAAACTCCATAAAAATTTGATTTTGGTCAATACACTTTATTTGGCAGTTTAGGCTGCCCGTGAGGTTGAGAAATACTGTATCTATCATTACATACTATTTAATTATATTGAATTAACTATTGAATTAAAAATATTCTGAATATAGAATCTGTTGCCTCGAAACAGACTTTCATGTGTCGTCTTTGGTTTTTAAAATGTCCTCCGCTTCACTCCTAGAAAAAAGGGTTCCAAAGGGTTCTTCGGCTGTCCCCCCATAGGATAACCCTTTTTGGTTGTGTAACCTTTATTTAACTAGGTAAGTCAGTTAAGAAAAAAATCTTATTTAAAATGACGGCCTACAGGAAGAACCCTTTTTGATTCCAGTTAGAACTCTTTTAGGTTCCATGTAGAACCCTCTGTGGAAAGAGTTCTACATAGAACTCAAAAGGGTTCTATCTGGAACCAAAAAGGGTTCTTCAAAGGGTTCTCCTATGGGGACAGCCGAAAAACCATTATTGGTTCTAGATAGCATCTTTTTTTCTCAGAGTGTGGTGCCTTCTAAAACACCCTAACCTGTTACTAAACACCAGAGCCATATATGCCCTAAACTGTTACTAAACACATCACATTTGCTCAGTGTGCAGTGTGACTGTCCCCACTCACCGCTCTCTCCCAGACAGGCTGTTACACACACCCAGACAGAGGCTTGGTTGGTAGAATAAGTAAATGAATAAATAGGCTGATGTTGAATTTTCCCCTCACTTGCCTCCACTGACACAAATAGGATCTACAGTAATTTATAATGCTGTTAGAGAAACGAAGTGGCTGGGTTCTCGCTCTCTCTCTCTCTCTCTCTCTCTCTCTCTCTCTCTCTCTCTCTCTCTCGCTCTCTCTCTCTCTCTCTCTTTCCTCCCTTGCTCATTCTATTCTCTGTCTTTAGCCCTCTCTTTTCTCTCTCTTTTCTCTTTTCTCTCTCTCTCTCTCTCTCTCTCTCTCTCTCTCTCTCTCTCTCTCTCTCTCTCTCTCTCTCTCTCTCTCTCTCTCTCTCTCTCTCTATCTCTCTCTCTCTCTCTCTCTCTCTCTCTCTCTCTCTCTCTCTCTCTCTCTCTCTCTCTCTCTCTCTCTCTCTCTCTCTCTCTCTCTCTCCTCTCCTCTCCTCTCTCTCTATCCCCCCTCTCTCTCTCACCCCCCTCTCGCTCTCTGTAACCAAGGTGTCTGTCACCTTGTGTGCAGGAGGGCCTGTGAGAGCAAGAGAGTGGGACCGGGGGAAGGAAGGCACTGACACCCTGCTTTACTATTCCACACACGGCCCAAAGGCTAAGTGACATCAAGACTCATTATTGTGATCACATGCCACATTTGTAACTGGTTAGTGAGCAAATTGTGATAAAATAGGCTGATGCCCCTTCTGAGCCCATCTCTCTTACACACGCTGGACTTCTCCTCTCCTAATGGTGGACCCGGTGTGTGAGTTTTTATCTAAATATCCATGGACACAATTACCTTATCCACTGATACTCACAGATGCTGGGTTATACAGAGACTGGAGACAACAGAAATAGGTGGATGTTTGTGTATCAACATTTGGAGACCAGAACTAAATGACTAGGAAATGTAACTGTACGACATACTGGTCATTTTCAGTCCTATGGTAATATTGCTCCTTAATGTGTTTTATGGTGGTGCAGTATTTATCCAAAGGAATAACAGGGGATTCTCAGAGAATCTACAGCGACTTGGAACACATTTAGGATAATGAATAGTAACCTACTTACACCATGAGACCAAAGGGGAAATCAGGTGATGCTCTGACATCACCTTTCACATAGTCTACAGGTTGTCCCAAATGGCACCCTATTCCCTTTATAGTGCACTACTTTTGACAGGCCCTGGTCAAAAGTAGTGCTCTAAATAGGGAATAGGGGGCCAGTATTTAGGAAAACATGATTTCATTTTGGGTTGGTATTTCATGCAACTATAGATCTAGGATCCTAACTCACCTGACTCAAGCCAGACACCGTACACACAACAGGCAATTCTTAGCATATGCTGAAATAATGAGGATAGGGGAAGAGAAGTAGAAAAAAAAACATCTCTCTATGCTTGCTTGCCCGCATAAACCTCCAATTGGCGAAATGAAAATCTGTCTTAAACAAAGAGAGGAGAGACCCCATGGAGTCTGGGGCTACAGTTTCTGTCACATAACTATTCCTTGGAGGCTTCATATGACAAAAGGCAGAAAGTTTCTTTGTCCCCTCTCTTCTTGTCACGTTACACCCCTCATACCCGTAGTCTACCCCCCCCCCCCACCCCCCTCTCCTGTTGTCTGGCTGTCGGTTCTGTCAGCCCGTAGCCTGGCACCTGCTCTCACGTTCCTAATTAGGATCCTTTAATTAATTATATACGGCAGAGCATCTCCTTATCTCTGGGCTGGTCTCTCTCCCCCCTCCCTCTACTGTAGTTCTATCTAGTCTTTATCTTGGCCATGAAATATTTGTATGTTTCTATTTGATGGCTCCATATCTGAATATGTCCAGGGCCCCAAACTGAACAAGTGTACCAAGTTTCATGTTCTTATTTCCATCTCCTTACCTACTGTATGAGCATCTATCTCGGGGCTGTATGAGCATCTATCTGGGGCTGTATGGACATCTATCTGGGGCTGTATGGACATCTATCTGGGGCTGTATGAACATCTATCTGGGGCTTTATGGACATCTATCTGGGGCTGTATGAACATCTATCTGGGGCTGGATGAACATCTATCTGGGGCTGGATGAACATCTATCTGGGGCTGTATGAACATCTATCTGGGGCTGTATGGACATCTATCTGGGGCTGTATGAACATCTATATGGGGCTGTATGGACATCTATCTGGGGCTGTATGAACATCTATCTGGGGCTGTATGAACATCTATCTGGGGCTGTATGAACATCTATCTGGGGCTGTATGAACATCTATCTGGGGCTGTATGAACATATATCTGGGGCTGTATGAACATCTATCTGGGGCTGTATGAACATCTATCTGGGGCTGTATGAACATCTATCTGGGGCTGTATGGACATCTATCTGGGGCTGTATGAACATCTATCTCAAATCAAATCAAATTGTATTAGTAACATCCGCCGAATACAACAACCTTACAGTGAAATGCTTACTTACGAGCCCCTAACCAACAATGCAGTTTAAAAAATACGGACAAAATAAGAAATAAAAGTAACAAGTAATTAAAGAGCAGCAGTAAAATAACAATAGTGAGACTATATACGGGGGGTACCGGTACAGAGTCAATGTGTGGGAACACCGGTTAGTTGATGTAATATGTACATGTAGGTAAAGTTATTGAAGTGACTATGCATAGATGATAACAACAGAGAGTAGCAGCGGTGTAAAAGAGGGGGGGGGGAGAATGCAAATAGTCTGGGTAGCCCTTTGATTAGGTGTTCAGGAGTCTTATGGCTTGGGGGTCGAAACTGTTTAGAAGCCTCTTGGACCTAGACTTAGCGCTTGCCTTACGGTAGCAGAGAAAACAGTCTATGACTAGAGGGTGGCTGGAGTCTTTGACAATTTTTAGGGCCTTTCTCTGACACCGCTTGGCATAGAGGTCCTGGATGGCAGGAAGCTTGGCCCCAGTGACGTACTGGACCTTTCACACTACCCTGTAGTGCCTTGCGGTCAGAAGCCGAGCAGTTGCCATACCAGGCAGTGATGCAACCAGTCAGGATGCTCTCGATGGTGCAGCTGTAGAACCTTTTGAGGATCTGAGGACCCAAGCCAAATCTTTTCAGTCTCTTGAGGGGGAATAGGTTTTGTCTTGCCCTCTTCACGATTGTCTTGGTGTGCTTGGACCATGTTAGTTTGTTGGTGATGTGGACACCAAGGAACTTGAAGCTCTCAACCTGCTCCACTACAGCCCCGTTGATGAAAATGGGGGCGTGCTCGGTCCTCTTTTTCCCGTAATCCACAATCATCTCCTTTGTCTTTATCACGTTGAGGGAGAGGTTGTTGTCCTGGCACCACATGGCCAGGTCTCTGACTTCCTCCCTATAGGCTGTCTCGTCATTGTCGATGATCAGGCCTACCATTGTTGTGTCATCGGCAAACTTAATGATTGTGTTGGAGTCGTGCATGGCCATGCAGTCATGAGTGAACAGGGAGCACGCACCCCTGAGGGGCCCCTGTGTTGAGGATCAGCGTGGCGGATGTGTTGTTGCCTACCCTTACCACCTGGGGGCGGCCCGTCATGAAGTCCAGGATCCAGTTGCAGAGGGAGGTGTTTAGTCCCAGGGTCCTTAGCTTAGTGATGAGCTTTGAGGGCACTATGATGTTGAACGCTGAGCTGTAGTCAATGAATAGCATTCTTACATAGGTGTTCCTTTTGTCAAGATGGGAAAGGGCAGTGTGGAGTGCAATAGATATTGCATCATCTGTGGATCTGTTGGGGCGGTATGGAAATTGGAGTGGGTCTAGGGTTTCTGGGATAATGGTGTTGATGAAAGCCATGAACAGCCTTTCAAAACACTTCATGGCCACAGACGTGAGTGCTACGGGTCGGTATTCGTTTTGGAAGGTTACCTTAGTATTCTTGGGCACAAGCACTAACGTGGTCTGCTTAAAACATGTTGGTATTACAGACTCAGACAGCGAAAGATTGAAAATGTCAGTGAAGACCCTTGCCAGTTGGTCAGCGCATGCTTGCAGTACATGTCCTGGTAATCCGTCTGGCCCTGCGGCCTTGTGAATGTTGACCTGTTTAAAGATCTTACTCACATCAGCTGCGGAGAGCGGGATCACACTGTCTTCCAGAACAGCTGGTGTTCTCATGTATGTTTCAGAGTTATCTGCCTCGAAGCGAGCATAGAAGTAGTTTAGCTCATCTGGTAGGCTCGTGTCACTGGGCAGCTCTTGGCTGTGCTTCCCTTTGCAGTCTGTAATGGTTTGCAAGCCCTGCCACATCCGACGTGCGTCAGAGCCGGTGTAGTACGATTCGATCTAAGTCCTGTATTGACGCTTTGCCTGTTTGATGGTTCGTCGGAGGGCATAGCGGGATTTCTTATAAGCTTCCAGGTTAGAGTCCCGCTCCTTGAAAGTGGCAGCTCTTTCCTTTAGCTCAGTGCAGATGTTGCCTGTAATCCATAGATTCTGGTTGGGGTATGTACATACGGTCACTGTGGGGACGACGTCATCAATGCACTTATTGATGAAGCCAATGACTGATGTGGTGTACTCTTCAATGCCATCGGAGGAATCCCGGAACATATTCCAGTCTGTGCTAGCAAAACAGTACTGTAGCTTAGCATCTGCTTCATCTGACCACTTTTTTATTGATCTAGTCACTGGTGCTTCCTGCTTTAATTTTTGCTTGTAAGCAGGAGCAGTCAGGAGGATAGAATTATGGTCAGATTTGCCAATTGGAGGGTGAGGGAGAGCTTTGTTTGCATCTCTGTGTGTGGAGTATAGGTGGTCCAGAGTTTCTTTTCCCTCTGGTTGCACATTTAACATGCTGATAGAAATGAGGTAAAACTGATTTAAGTTTCCCTGCATTAAAGTCCCCGGCTACTAGGAGCGCCGCCTCTGGGTGAGCGTTTTCTTGTTTGCTTATGGCGGTATACAGCTCATTCAATGCTGTCTTAGTGCCTCTGACTGTGGTGGTATGTAAAACAGCTACGAAAAATACAGATGAAAACTCAGATTTTATTTTTATTTCACCTTTATTTAACCAGGTAGGCCAGTTGAGAACAAGTTCTCATTTACAACTGCATCCTGGCCAAGATAAAGCAAAGCAGTGCGACAAAAACAACAACACAGAGTTACACATAAACAAATGTACAGTCAATAAGACAATAGAAAAGAAAAATAGAAAAATATATGTACAGTCTGTGCAAATGTAGAAGAGTAGGGAGGTAGGCAATAAATAGGCCCTAGAGGCGAAAATAATTACAATTTAGCATTAATACTGGAGTGATAGATGTGCAGATGATGATGTGCAAGTAGAGATACTGGGGTGCAAAGAGCAAGAGGGTAATAAATAATATGGGGATGAGGTAGTCGGGTGTGCTATTTACAGATTGGCTGTGTACAGGTACAGTGATCAGTAAGCTGCTCTGACAGCTGATGTTTAAATTTAGAGAGGGAGATATAAGACTCCAGCTTCAGTGATTTTTGCAATTCGTTCCAGTCATTGGCAGCAGAGAACTGGAAGGAAAGGCGGCCAAATGAAGTGTTGTCTTTGGGGATGACCAGTGCAATATACCTGCTGGAGCGCGTGCTACTGGTGGGTGCTGCTATGGTGACCAGTGAACTGATACAACGCGGGGCTTTACCAAGCAAAGACTTGTAGATGACCTGGAGCCAGTGGGTTTGGCGACGGATATGTAGTGAGGGCCAGCCAACGAGAGCATACAGGTCGCAGTCATGGGTAGTATATGAGGCTTGGTGATAAAACAGTTGGCACTGTGATAGACTGCATCCAATTTGTTGAGTAGAGTGTTGGAGGTTATTTTGTAAATGACATCGCCGACGTCAAGGATCGGAAGGATAGTCAGTTTTACGAGGGTAAGTTTTGCGGCATGAGTAGGTCGTGTGGTCTACAGTTTATCATGAGATACTCTACCTCAGGCGAGCAATAGCTCGAGACTTCCTTAGATATCGTGCACCAGCTGTTATTTACAAAAATACATAGCTCGCCGCCCGTTGTCTTACCAGACGCCGCTGTTCTATCCTGCCGGTACATCATGTAACCAGCCAGCTGTATGTTGATAGTGTCGACGCTCAGCCACGACTCCGTGAAGAATAAGATGTTACAGTTTTCAATGTCCCGTTGGTAGATTAATCTTTTGCGTAGGTCATCTATTTTATATTCCAAAGATTGCACGTTTGCTAGCAGAATGGAAGAAAGTGGGAGTTTATTCGATCACCTACGAATTCTCAGAAGGCAGCCCTCCCTCCGGCCCCTTTTTCTCCGCCTCCTCTTCACGAAAATCACGGGGATCTGGGCCTGTTCCTGAGAAAGCATATATTGTTCTTGTCGGCCTCGTCAGACTCGTTAAAGGAAATTCTGCCAGTCCATGGTGAGTAATCGCAGTCCTGATTTCCTGAAGTTATTTTCGGTCATAAGAGATGGTAGCGGCAACATTATGTACAAAAAAAGTAAAAAAATAAAACACAATCGGTTGTGGACATGTAAAACGTCTGCCTTCTTCTCCGGCGCCATCTTATCTGGGGCTGTATGAACATCTATCTGGGGCTGTATGAACATCTATCTGGGGCTGTATGAGCATCTATCTGGGGCTGTATGAGCATCTATCTGGGGCTGTATGAGCATCTATCTGGGGCTGTATGAACATCTATCTGGGGCTGTATGAACATCTATCTGGGGCTGTATGAACATCTATATGGGGCTGTATGAACATCTATATGGGGCTGTATGAACATCTATATGGGGCTGTATGGACATCTATCTGGGGCTGTATGAACATCTATCTGGGGCTGTATGAACATCTATATGGGGCTGTATGAACATCTATCTGGGGCTGTATGAACATCTATCTGGGGCTGTATGGACATCTATATGGGGCTGTATGAACATCTATCTGGGGCTGGATGAACATCTATCTGGGGCTGTATGAACATCTATATGGGGCTGTATGAACATCTATATGGGGCTGTATGAACATCTATATGGGGCTGTATGAACATCTATCTGGGGCTGTATGAACATCTATCTGAGGCTGTATGGACATCTATCTGGGGCTGTATGGACATCTATCTGGGGCTGTATGAACATCTATCTGGGGCTGTATGGACATCTATCTGGGGCTGTATGAACATCTATCTGAGGCTGTATGGACATCTATATGGGGCTGTATGAACATCTATCTGGGGCTGGATGAACAGCAGCAACTCAGAATAGGAGTGCTGATCTAGGATCAGGTCTCCACTCTCCATGTCATCATATTCATTATGATCTGAAAGGCAAAACTGTACCAGGTCACCACTCCTACTCGGAGATACTTTATGCATTCAGGTCCAGGTCTTGCTGCCATTAAATATTGTGGTAACGACGTTTTTGGGGGTGTTTTGTGTTTTACAGTAGTGATTAGCCTCAAGGTGGGTTGTGTTTTACAGTGGTGATTAGCCTCAAGGTGGGTTTGTGTTTTACAGTAGTGATTAGCCTCAAGGTGGTTGGTGTTTTACAGTAGTGATTAGCCTCAAGGTGGGTTGTGTTTTACAGTAGTGATTAGCCTCAAGGTGGGTTGTGTTTTACAGTAGTGATTAGCCTCAAGGTGGGTTGTGTTTTACAGTGGTGATTAGCCTCAAGGTGGGTTTGTGTTTTACAGTAGTGATTAGCCTCAAGGTGGTTGGTGTTTTACAGTAGTGATTAGCCTCAAGGTGGGTTGTGTTTTACAGTAGTGATTAGCCTCAAGGTAGGTTGTGTTTTACAGTAGTGATTAGCCTCAAGGTGGGTTGTGTTTCATAGTAGTGATTAGCCTCAAGGTGGGTTGTGTTTTACAGTAGTGATTAGCCTCAAGGTGGTTTGTGTTTCACAGTAGTGACTAGCCTCAAGGTGGGTTGTGTTTTACAGTAGTGATTCGCCTCCAAGTGGGTTGTGTTTTACAGTAGTGATTAGCCTCAAGGTGGGTTGTGTTTTACAGTAGTGATTAGCCTCAAAATAGTTTGTGTTTCATAGTAGTGATTAGCCTCAAGGTGGGTTGTGTTTTACAGTAGTGATTAGCCTCAAGGTGGGTTGTATTTTACAGTAGAGATTAGCCTCAACATGGGTTTTGTTTTGCAGTAGAGATTAGCCTCAACATGGGTTGTGTTTTGCAGTAGAGATTAGCCTCAAGGTGGGTTGTGTTTTACAGTAGTGATTAGCCTCAAGGTGGGTTGTGTTTTACAGTAGTGATTAGCCTCAAGGTGGGTTGTGTTTTACAGTAGTGATTAGCCTCAAGGTGGGTTGTGTTTTACAGTAGTGATTAGCCTCAAGGTGGGTTGTGTTTTACAGTAGTGATTAGCCTCAAGGTGGGTTGTGTTTTACAGTAGAGATTAGCCTCAAGGTGGGTTGTGTTTTACAGTAGAGATTAGCCTCAAGGTGGGTTGTGTTTTACAGTAGTGATTAGCCTCAAGGTGGGTTGTGTTTTACAGTAGAGATTAGCCTCAAGGTGGGTTGTGTTTTACAGTAGTGATTAGCCTCAAGGTGGGTTGTGTTTTACAGTAGAGATTAGCCTCAAGGTGGGTTGTGTTTTACAGTAGAGATTAGCCTCAAGGTGGGTTGTGTTTTACAGTAGAGATTAGCCTCAAGGTGGGTTGTGTTTTACAGTAGAGATTAGCCTCAAGGTGGGTTGTGTTTTACAGTAGTGATTAACCTCAAGGTGGGTTGTGTTTTACAGTAGAGATTAGCCTCAAGGTGGGTTGTGTTTTACAGTAGAGATTAACCTCAAGGTGGGTTGTGTTTTACAGTAGAGATTAGCCTCAACATGGGTTGTGTTTTACAGTAGTGATTAGCCTCAAGGTGGGTTGTGTTTTACAGTAGTGATTAGCCTCAACATGGGTTTTGTTTTACAGTAGTGATTAGCCTCAAGGTGGGTTGTGTTTTACAGTAGAGATTAGCCTCAAGGTGGGTTGTGTTTTACAGTAGTGATTAGCCTCAAGGTGGGTTGTGTTTTACAGTAGAGATTAGCCTCAAGGTGGGTTGTGATTTACAGTAGAGATTAGCCTCAAGGTGGGTTGTGTTTTACAGTAGAGATTAGCCTCTACATGGGTTGTGTTTTACAGTAGTGATTAGCCTCAACATGGGTTTTGTTTTACAGTAGTGATTAGCCTCAAGGTGGGTTGTGTTTTACAGTAGTGATTAGCCTCAAGGTGGGTTGTGTTTTACAGTAGAGATTAGCCTCAACATGGGTTGTGTTTTACAGTAGTGATTAGCCTCAAGGTGGGTTGTGTTTTACAGTAGTGATTAGCCTCAACGTGGGTTTTGTTTTAAAGTAGAGATTAGCCTCAAGGTGGGTTGTGTTTTACAGTAGTGATTAGCCTCAAGGTGGGTTGTGTTTTACAGTAGTGATTAGCCTCAAGGTGGGTTGTGTTTTACAGTAGTGATTAGCCTCAAGGTGGGTTGTGTTTTACAGTAGAGATTAGCCTCAACATGGGTTTTGTTTTACAGTAGTGATTAGCCTCAAGGTGGGTTGTGTTTTACAGTAGTGATTAGCCTCAACGTGGGTTTTGTTTTAAAGTAGAGATTAGCCTCAAGGTGGGTTGTGTTTTACAGTAGTGATTAGCCTCAAGGTGGGTTGTGTTTTACAGTAGTGATTAGCCTCAAGGTGGGTTGTGTTTTACAGTAGTGATTAGCCTCAAGGTGGGTTGTGTTTTACAGTAGAGATTAGCCTCAAGGTGGGTTGTGTTTTACAGTAGAGATTAGCCTCAAGGTGGGTTGTGTTTTACAGTAGTGATTAGCCTCAAGGTGGGTTGTGTTTTACAGTAGAGATTAGCCTCAAGGTGGGTTGTGTTTTACAGTAGTGATTAGCCTCAAGGTGGGTTGTGTTTTACAGTAGAGATTAGCCTCAAGGTGGGTTGTGTTTTACAGTAGAGATTAGCCTCAAGGTGGGTTGTGTTTTACAGTAGAGATTAGCCTCAAGGTGGGTTGTGTTTTACAGTAGAGATTAGCCTCAAGGTGGGTTGTGTTTTACAGTAGTGATTAACCTCAAGGTGGGTTGTGTTTTACAGTAGAGATTAGCCTCAAGGTGGGTTGTGTTTTACAGTAGAGATTAACCTCAAGGTGGGTTGTGTTTTACAGTAGAGATTAGCCTCAACATGGGTTGTGTTTTACAGTAGTGATTAGCCTCAAGGTGGGTTGTGTTTTACAGTAGTGATTAGCCTCAACATGGGTTTTGTTTTACAGTAGTGATTAGCCTCAAGGTGGGTTGTGTTTTACAGTAGAGATTAGCCTCAAGGTGGGTTGTGTTTTACAGTAGTGATTAGCCTCAAGGTGGGTTGTGTTTTACAGTAGAGATTAGCCTCAAGGTGGGTTGTGTTTTACAGTAGAGATTAGCCTCAAGGTGGGTTGTGTTTTACAGTAGAGATTAGCCTCTACATGGGTTGTGTTTTACAGTAGTGATTAGCCTCAACATGGGTTTTGTTTTACAGTAGTGATTAGCCTCAAGGTGGGTTGTGTTTTACAGTAGTGATTAGCCTCAAGGTGGGTTGTGTTTTACAGTAGAGATTAGCCTCAACATGGGTTGTGTTTTACAGTAGTGATTAGCCTCAAGGTGGGTTGTGTTTTACAGTAGTGATTAGCCTCAACGTGGGTTTTGTTTTAAAGTAGAGATTAGCCTCAAGGTGGGTTGTGTTTTACAGTAGTGATTAGCCTCAAGGTGGGTTGTGTTTTACAGTAGTGATTAGCCTCAAGGTGGGTTGTGTTTTACAGTAGTGATTAGCCTCAAGGTGGGTTGTGTTTTACAGTAGAGATTAGCCTCAACATGGGTTGTGTTTTACAGTAGTGATTAGCCTCAAGGTGGGTTGTGTTTTACAGTAGTGATTAGCCTCAACGTGGGTTTTGTTTTAAAGTAGAGATTAGCCTCAAGGTGGGTTGTGTTTTACAGTAGTGATTAGCCTCAAGGTGGGTTGTGTTTTACAGTAGTGATTAGCCTCAAGGTGGGTTGTGTTTTACAGTAGTGATTAGCCTCAAGGTGGGTTGTGTTTTACAGTAGAGATTAGCCTCAACATGGGTTGTGTTTTACAGTAGTGATTAGCCTCAAGGTGGGTTGTGTTTTACAGTAGTGATTAGCCTCAACGTGGGTTTTGTTTTAAAGTAGAGATTAGCCTCAAGGTGGGTTGTGTTTTACAGTAGTGATTAGCCTCAAGGTGGGTTGTGTTTTACAGTAGTGATTAGCCTCAAGGTGGGTTGTGTTTTACAGTAGTGATTAGCCTCAAGGTGGGTTGTGTTTTACAGTAGTGATTAGCCTCAAGGTGGGTTGTGTTTTACAGTAGAGATTAGCCTCAAGGTGGGTTGTGTTTTACAGTAGAGATTAGCCTCAAGGTGGGTTGTGTTTTACAGTAGTGATTAGCATCAAGTTGGGTTGTGTTTTACAGTAGTGATTAGCCTCAACATGGGTTTTGTTTTACAGTAGAGATTAGCCTCAAGGTGGGTTGTGTTTTACAGTAGAGATTAGCCTCAACATGGGTTGTGTTTTACAGTAGTGATTAGCCTCAAGGTGGGTTGTGTTTTACAGTAGTGATTAGCCTCAACGTGGGTTTTGTTTTACAGTAGAGATTAGCCTCAAGGTGGGTTGTGTTTTACAGTAGAGATTAGCCTCAAGGTGGGTTGTGTTTTACAGTAGTGATTCGCCTCAAGGTGGGTTGTGTTTTCCAGTAGTGATTAGCCTCAAGGTGGGTTGTGCTTTACAGTAGTGATTAGCATCAAGGTGGGTTGTGTTTTACAGTAGTGATTAGCCTCAACATGGGTTGTGTTTTGCAGTAGTGATTAGCCTCAACATGGGTTGTGTTTTACAGTAGTGATTAGCCTCAACATGGGTTTTGTTTTTACAGTAGAGATTAGCCTCAAGTTGTTGATCTTGGTAAAGGAATACGTACCTGTCAGCCATCACCATCAGAAACCGCCTCACAACTGCTACTACTCGGCTTACACTATGATGTGTCCCAAATGGAACACTACTCCCTATATAGTGCATTACTTTTGACCAGGGCAGATAGGGCTCTGGTTTAAAGTAGTGCACTATATAGTGAATAGGGTGCCATTTGGTACGCAATATGAGACGTGCCTGGTTGAAGAAAAGCTCCTATAAAATATTTATTCACTGATCAGCACACAATAGAGGAAAGATTAAAGTTTTGGCTGACTTGTGGACTGTCCTGTCCTCTCAGATCAAGGTTTTGTCCGGGCTGACTAGTGGACTGTCCTGTCCTCTCAGATCAAGGTTTTTGTCCAGGCTGACTTGTGGACTGTCCTGTCCTCTCAGATCAAGGTTTTGTCCTGGCTGACTAGTGGACTGTCCTGTCCTCTCATAAATGATCCTGCTAACAGTGTTGCAGGAGTCCTCCATATGAGCATCACAATGACTGTCCTGTCCTCTCATAAATGATCCTGCTAACAGTGTTGCAGGAGTCCACCATATGAGCATCACAATGACTGTCCTGTCCTCTCATAAATGATCCTGCTAACAGTGTTGCAGGAGTCCACCATATGAGCATCACAATGACTGTCCTGTCCTCTCATAAATGATCCTGCTAACAGTGTTGCAGGAGTCCTCCATATGAGCATCACAATGACTGTCCTGTCCTCTCATAAATGATCCTGCTAACAGTGTTGCAGGAGTCCACCATATGAGCATCACAATGACTGTCCTGTCCTCTCATAAATGATCCTGCTAACAGTGTTGCAGGAGTCCACCATATGAGCATCACAATGACTGTCCTGTCCTCTCATAAATGATCCTGCTAACAGTGTTGCAGGAGTCCACCATATGAGCATCACAATGACTGTCCTGTCCTCTCATAAATGATCCTGCTAACAGTGTTGCAGGAGTCCACCATATGAGCATCACAATGACTGTCCTGTCCTCTCATAAATGATCCTGCTAACAGTGTTGCAGGAGTCCACCATATGAGCATCACAATGACTGTCCTGTCCTCTCATAAATGATCCTGCTAACAGTGTTGCAGGAGTCCACCATATGAGCATCACAATGACTGTCCTGTCCTCTCATAAATGATCCTGCTAACAGTGTTGCAGGAGTCCACCATATGAGCATCACAATGACTGTCCTGTCCTCTCATAAATGATCCTGCTAACAGTGTTGCAGGAGTCCACCATATGAGCATCACAATGACTGTCCTGTCCTCTCATAAATGATCCTGCTAACAGTGTTGCAGGAGTCCACCATATGAGCATCACAATGACTGTCCTGTCCTCTCATAAATGATCCTGCTAACAGTGTTGCAGGAGTCCTCCATATGAGCATCACAATGACTGTCCTGTCCTCTCATAAATGATCCTGCTAACAGTGTTGCAGGAGTCCACCATATGAGCATCACAATGACTGTCCTGTCCTCTCATAAATGATCCTGCTAACAGTGTTGCAGGAGTCCACCATATGAGCATCACAATGACTGTCCTGTCCTCTCATAAATGATCCTGCTAACAGTGTTGCAGGAGTCCACCATATGAGCATCACAATGACTGCACTGTAATCTACAGGACAAGATACGTTTCAGATTATTTAGAATACAACAGAATACAACAGAATACAACAGAATACAACAGAACACAATGGAATATAACGGAACACAACAGAACACAATGGAATATAACAGAACACAATGGAACACAACAGAACACAATGGAATATAACAGAATACAACAGAACACAATGGAATATAACAGAATACAACAGAACACAACAGAATATAACAGAATACAACAGAACACAATGGAATATAACAGAATACAACAGAACACAACAGAACACAATGGAATATAACAGAACACAATGGAATATAACAGAACACAATGGAATATAACAGAACATGAAAATAACAGAATAGAACAGAATAGAACAGAATAGAACAGTATAGAACAGAACAGAACAGAATAGCATAGAATAGAATAGAATAGAACAGAATAGAATAGAACAGTATAGAACAGAATAGAACAGAATAGAATAGAACAGAACAAAATAGAACAGAACAGAATAGAACAGAATAGAATAGAATAGAACAGTATAGAACAGAATAGAACAGAACAGAATAGAACAGAATAGAATAGAATAGAACAGTATAGAACAGAATATAACAGAATAGAATAGAATAGAACAGAACAGAACAGAATAGAACAGAATTTAATAGAATAGAACAGTATAGAACAGAACAGAATAGAATAGAACAGAATAGAACAGAATAGAACAGAATAGAATAGAACAGAATAGAAAAGAACACAATAGAATATAACAAAACAATAGAACAGAATAGAACAGAACAGAATAGAACAAAAAAGAATAGAATAGAACAGAATAGAATTGAACAGAATAGAACAGAATAGAATAGAAGAGAACAGAACAGAATAATACATAATAAAATAGAATAGAATAGAACATAATATAATATAATATAATATAATAGAACAAAATAGAACAGAAAAGAATAGAACAGAATAGAACAGAATATAATTGAACAGAATAGAACAGAATAGAACAGAATAGAATAGAGAAACTTTATTTTTCCCAGACGGAACTTCAATAGTTTTGTTGGCTCCTGTCATTCCTTCCACAGTTTTCTCAGCAAATGTTTAGATAAATCTGCTAAATTATTATCTCAATTACGATATATATATATTATGTATTTCCGGGGAGTTGCTTTAGACAACACATATGCATATATTAAGCCTATAAAAGAGTATATTTATGGATATATTGTCTGTGGATTTTTACCCTATACCCCTCAGGGGAACAAGATCCAAATGTTTGTGCAGACAAACCCCCTAGCCTTACCGTCATCGGCCCATCTCTGCATCTCTGCATACACGCCGTCCAAATTAAATCGACTGTACAACTCAGCTGGAGCCTAACCAACCTCGTTCAGATAGCAAACTGTACTGTATTCCCTGTTCTCAGGAAAAATGTCTATATTTCAATAGGTGTGTGGATTTCCTTCTATTAACCTTTGGTGCGGTGTTAAAGGATGTGTTTACGGAGGAACGGGAAATGACAAGAAGTGGAGTTGACAGGCCTGGAGTGAGACAGTTAAATGGCCCCTGGCTGCTCTGGATAATTAATAAATAAAGCACCAGGGGAGTCCTGTCATGGCTTTCTGTATGACAGGGGCTGTCTCCAGCGCGCTAAAGCATTAAATGACCAATTCCTGTCAGGCTAACTTCCACCAAGCTCCCTCGGCTACCCCCCTCTTTCTCTACCCTCTCTCTCTACCCTCTCTCTCTACCACCTCTCTCTACCCCCCTGTCTCTCTACGCCCCTCTCTCTACCCCCCTCTCTCTACTCTCTCTCACTCCCCTCTCTCTACCTCCTCTCTCTCACTCCTTATATCTACCCCCTCTCTCTACCACCCTCTTCTCTACCCTCTCTCTCTACCCTCTCTCTCTACCACCTCTCTCTACCCCCCTGTCTCTCTACCCTCCCTCTCTCTCTACCCTCTCTCCCTACCCCCCCTCTCCTCTCTCTACCCCCTCTCCCTAAACCCTCTCTCTCTACCCCCCTGTCTCTCTACGCCCCTCTCTCTACCCCCTCTCTCTCTACCCTCCCTCTCTCTCTACCCTCTCTCCCTACCCCCCCTCTCCTCTCTCTACCCCCTCTCCCTAAACCCTCTCTCTCTACCCCCCTATCTCTCACTCCTCTCCCTCATTCTTCTCTCTCTCTCTACCCCCTCTCTCCCACCCCCTACTCTCTCTTCCTATGCTCTCCCCATCGCTCTTTCATCCAGAGAGCTACTTTGCTCTCTTTGCACTGAGTTTTTCAGCGACTGATGGCTCTAGTTCATTTCTGCTGAATTAATTGGTCCCTGAATGAATTCTGTTGACAGGGCAATTCATCATGTGTTTGGCCTGACAGTGACTGGGTGTTGGGAGAGGAGAGCGAGCGAGTGGTGGTGGTGGGGTGGGGGCGGGGGGGTAGGAGGAACTAGGGGTTAGGGCTGGTGGAGACTGGAGGAAAGGGCTGGTGGAGACAGAGGAGAGGAGGATGGGGCTGGGGGGGTTTCTGCGTTTTCTCTATCTCCTCTTTAACTTTCCCTGATCTCCGTTCAGTTTTCAGTGCAGCTTTAACAGGAAGAGGGAAGTCTAGCTGTGTCAAACTGTGAGAGGTTTGAGTTTTTTTTGATGGAGTGAATATTCCTGGGTTCCCTGGGTGGGTTGCAAACAAACAACAAACAAACAGATCCTACTGATTAACGAAAGCTACTGTCTGTCTGTCTGTCTGTCTGTCTGTCTGTCTGTCTGTCTGTCTGTCTGTCTGTCTGTCTGTCTGTCTGTCTGTCTGTCTGTCTGTCTGTCTGTCTGTCTGTCTGTCTGTCTGTCTGTCTGTCTGTCTGTCTGTCTGTCTGTCTGTCTGTCTGTCTGTCTGTCTGCCTCTATCTGGAGGCCCTACTGTTGATTGGCCAGTCAGGTAGCAAAACCCTTAGGACCCAAACTGAACCCTATTCACTATGATGCAGTACATTTGACCAGGGGCCATAGTAGTGCACAGTGTAGGTAATAAGGTGCTATTTGAGACAAAACCTTATCCTCTCCATACAGACCCCTGGTCTCCCAGCCACATCACCTTATCCTCTCTATACAGACCCCTGGTCTCCCAGCCACATCACCTTATCCTCTCTATACAGACCCCTGGTCTCCCAGCCACATCACCTTATCCTCTCTATACAGACCCCTGGTCTCCCAGCCACATCACCTTATCCTCTCCATACAGACCCCTGGTCTCTCAGCCACATCACCTTATCCTCTCTATACAGACCCCTGGTCTCCCAGCCACATCACATTATCCTCTCTATACAGACCCCTGGTCTCCCAGCCACATCACATTATCCTCTCTATACAGACCCCTGTTCTCCCAGCCACATCACATTATCCTCTCTATACAGACCCCTGGTCTCCCAGCCACATCACCTTATCCTCTCTATACAGACCCCAGGTCTCCCAGCCACATCACCTTATCCTCTCTATACAGACCCCTGGTCTCCCAGCCACATCACCTTATCCTCTCTATACAGACCCCTGGTCTCCCAGCCACATCACCTTATCCTCTCTATACAGACCCCTGGTCTCCCAGCCACATCACCTTATCCTCTCCATACAGACCCCTGGTCTCCCAGCCACATCACCTTATCCTCTCTATACAGACCCCTGGTCTCCCAGCCAACCCTCTGGTCGTATAGTTCAGTACGTGATGGTTCCTGACACATTCACTCCACCGAGGCTCTCTGCATTCAGCTTTAATTGAATCATGTATCACACAGAAGCCATTAGGGTTATTATTTACTAGTGGAGAGCGCTGGGGGTAAATGAGGTTTTAGCTCAATTTTGCGGTTGTGTCCAAAATGGCACCCTATTCCCTATGTATTGGACCCCTTTTGACCAGAGTCTTATGGTCCGTTTGGGACACAGCCTGGCTGCGGCGCCGTGGCAGAAATCTGGCAGAGGTGCCAACCAGTCAGTCAGTCAGTTGCTTCTTTTGGCTGCGGTGTGGTTGGTACTCACCTAGGATGATACATCTAATAACAGGTCGTTTGTTCCATTTGAAAACGAGCTGTCATTCTGACATGACGACAGGACCTCTTCTGTCTCTCTCCTCTCTTGCTCTCTCTGCTCTCTCTCTCTCTCTCTCTCTCTCTCTCTCTCTCTCTCTCTCTCTCTCTCTCTCTCTCTCTCTCTCGTTCTTTTCTCTTCTCTCTCTCTCTCTCTCTCTCTCTCTCTCTCTCTCTCTCTCTCTCTCTCTCTCTCTCTCTCTCCCTCGTTCTTTTCTCTCACTCTGACACACTCCCAGTCAAAAGGAGCATGTATTATGTTCAATCAATCAATGTTCAGTGATTAGACTCTCTCCTCTCTGAAGTGCTTCCTGGATGGCCTCTCACAGCAAGAGTCAAAACATTACCTCATAATTGCCGATCAGGCATCATAACAAGCAGGGCTTCCCCACCGACACCACTTTAGGTGTGTCCCAAACGGCACCCCCTATTCCCTATTTAAAGCTATGGGCCCTGGTCAAAAGAAGTGCTCTATAAAGGGAATAGAGAGGCATTTGTGACACAGCCCGCGAGTCAAACAGAACAGGCCCCCCGACCAACCAACACAGGCAGGACATTGATGGATACTGGAGATTCATATTATATATTGCCATATCCAATTAGACACAGCACATAAACCCGCAGATGTATTGCCCTGTTTCATAATGTCAAACCGCATGGCATTCAGATATCATATAAAAGACACGATATGAAATGCATTTTAATATTTTCTCTCCCTGTTCTATCTTCTTCTTTGGGCATGTCGGTGCAAATGATAACATCCTAAGGGGTTCATTATGGATTTGACATGCCAATAACCAGATTATAATTCAGTTGCTGCTGCAGTATATTCCTGTTGGACCTCCAGCCCACTGAAAATGAATGGCACAGACTCAGTTGATGAATTAACTAGAGCCAGTACAGTACAGTACAGTACATACTGACTAACTAGAGCAGTACAGTACAGTACAGTACAGTACAGTACATACTGACTAACTAGAGCAGTACAGTACAGTACAGTACAGTACAGTACAGTACAGTATAGTACATACTGACTAACTAGAGCCAGTACTGTACAGTACAGTACATACTGACTAACTAGAGCAGTACAGTACAGTACAGTACATACTGACTAACTAGAGCAGTACAGTACAGTACAGTATAGTACATACTGACTAACTAGAGCCAGTACTGTACAGTACAGTACATACTGACTAACTAGAGCAGTACAGTACAGTACAGTACATACTGACTAACTAGAGCAGTACAGTACAGTACAGTACAGTACAGTACAGTACAGTATAGTACAGTACAGTACATACTGACTAACTAGAGCAGTACAGTACAGTACATACTGACTAACTAGAGCAGTACGGTACAGTACAGTACAGTACAGTACAGTACATACTGACTAACTAGAGCAGTACAGTACAGTACATACTGACTAACTAGAGCAGTACAGTACAGTATAGTAAACAGTACAGTACATACTGACTAACTAGAGCAGTACAGTACAGTATAGTACAGTACAGTACATACTGACTAACTAGAGCAGTACAGTACAGTATAGTAAACAGTACAGTACATACTGACTAACTAGAGCAGTACAGTACAGTATAGTACAGTACAGTACATACTGACTAACTAGAGCAGTACAGTACAGTACAGTACAGTACAGTACATACTGACTAACTAGAGCAGTACAGTACAGTACAGTACAGTACAGTACAGTATAGTACAGTACAGTACAGTACAGTACATACTGACTAACTAGAGCAGTACAGTACAGTACCGTACAGTACAGTACAGTACAGTACAGTACATACTGACTAACTAGAGCAGTACAGTACAGTACAGTGCATACTGACTAACTAGATCAGTACAGTACAGTACAGTACATACTGACTAACTAGAGCAGTACAGTACAGTACAGTACATACTGACTAACTAGAGCAGTACAGTACAGTACAGTACAGTACAGCACAGTACATACTGACTAACTAGAGCAGTACAGTACAGTACAGTACATACTGACTAACTAGAGCAGTACAGTACAGTACAGTACATACTGACTAACTAGAGCAGTACAGTACAGTACAGTACATACTGACTAACTAGAGCAGTACAGTACAGTACAGTACATACTGAATAATGAAATATATGGATGGTATATATACAATACATGATGCTTTGGTTTGCATTACGAAACAGAATGCAGAAAATGTCCACTGACCTGTCATTCATATGTCTCTGACCCTGTATCTGTGTTGTCACATAGATGACCTGTCATTCATATGGCTCTGATCCTGTGTCTGTGTGGTCACATAGATGACCTGTCATTCATATGTCTCTGACCCTGTATCTGTGTTGTCACATAGATGACCTGTCATTCATATGTCTCTGACCCTGTGTCTGTGTTGTCACATAGATGACCTGTCATTCATATGTCTCTGACCCTGTGTCTGTGTTGTCACATAGATGACCTGTCATTCATATGTCTCTGACCCTGTGTCTGTGTTGTCACATAGATGACCTGTCATTCATATGTCTCTGACCCTGTGTCTGTGTTGTCACATAGATGACCTGTCATTCATATGTCTCTGACCCTGTGTCTGTGTTGTCACATAGATGACCTGTCATTCATATGGCTCTGACCCTGTGTCTGTGTTGTCACATAGATGACCTGTCATTCATATGTCTCTGACCCTGTGTCTGTGTGGTCACATAGATGACCTGTCATTCATATGTCTCTGACCCTGTATCTGTGTTGTCACATAGATGACCTGTCATTCATATGTCTCTGACCCTGTATCTGTGTTGTCACATAGATGACCTGTCATTCATATGTCTCTGACTCTGTATCTGTGTTGTCACATAGATGACCTGTCATTCGTTTGGCTCTGACCCTGTGTCTGTGTTGTCACATAGATGACCTGTCATTCATATGTCTCTGACCCTGTGTCTGTGTGGTCACATAGATGACCTGTCATTCGTATGGCTCTGACCCTGTGTCTGTGTTGTCACATAGATGCCATATATTGCAAGTTTTGAGGAAAAATCGATTGAATTAGCAAAATGGACCAACGGTGATGAGGAGAGCTCTTAAGTACGCTTCCAACTTTTCTACTGTCTGTTCTGCTGACTCAGTAGAAATCAGAATTACATTTTGTGTAAGTTCAAAATGGCTCCCTATTCACTATATAGTGCTGTACTTTTGACCAGACTCCAGAGCCCTACATAGAGCATAGGTTGTCATTTGGGACACAGCCCTAGTGATTTTGTAAAGTGAGCTAAAAGGCAGAATGGATAATTAGATTTTTGTACAAATGAATTAAACATCGTAGCTAGCTGCCAGTCGGCCCATTATGAATACAGGAACTGTAAATCATCATTTCAACACGTTGCATTATGTTATTACTCCTGCATTATACTACGGGTCCTATTCCTTATATAGTGCACTACTTTTGACCTGGGCCATTAGAGATCTGGTCAAAAGTAGTGCACCATGTAGGGAATAGGGTATAATTTAGGACTATGCCTATTTTTGCTTGTTTAGAATTGGATTATTTGTCAAATCTTTAGTATTTTTATTTATTACATTTTTTATTGAACTTTTATTTAACTAGGAAAGTCAGTTAAGAACAAATTCTTATTTTACAATGACGGCCTACCAAAAAGCAAAAGACATCCTACGGGGACGGGGTCCTGGGATTAAAAAATAAATTAAATAAATTAAAGAAAACATATAAATATAGGACAAAACACACATCACCACAAGAGAGACAACACAACACAAAGAGAGACCTAAAGACAACAACATAGCAAGGCAGCAACACATGACAACACAGCATGGTAGCAACACAACATGACAACAACATGGTAGCAACACAACATGGTAGCAGCACAAAACATGGTACAAACATTATTGTTATTTGAAACATTTAAGACTTTTTTTTTTACTGGAGCAAAGTTCAACCCACATAAAAACACGTATTTACATACCTTGTAAGCAAATATTTTATCACTAAACAAATGCTTATTTTTGTAATTTGTTTTAACTATCCATTTAACTATTGTCATTATCAGAAAAAATGGTGGGATAGTAAAATATATAGATACATAGATAGTCTCTGCATCATTAGATCTCCCCCTGTATCTTCTCCTCAGTCTTATTGTTCTGAGGAGCAGAGACAGTGACAGGTGCTTTTCTCTAATGCCATGCTGGTGAGAACCAATCAGATCGCCCCATCTCTGTTCTGTTTTTTTTTTCTATGGGATGTTGTTGTCATCTGGCAAGCTGAAGGAAGTAAAAATTAGGTTTGATTGACAGCTGCATCCAGGTTCACACTTTATTGGTTTCTGCAGTGAAACAAAGAAAGAGCCAGATATGCCAATTTAGACAGGGGAGTGACAAAAAAAGTTTCCATCTAAATGGAATAATTTTACTACTGGGAATTCTCCGTTGGGGGAAAGGAAGGAGTCAAGTGATTTTTTTTCTCCCCTCTCCTTTAACAAGAAGCTGTGAATGACAAACATCTAGGACAGTTAGAGGCTGACAGAACATCAGATTTGGATGCTTCACAGAGACCCATGAGAGAAACAACCGCTAGGCAGAGGGAGAGAGAAAGAGATAAATTGAATTACAATGGAAAGGGAAAAGTGGCTCCTTTAGGACTGTGTCTGAGTGAGGGAGAAAGAGTGAGGGAGAAAGAGTGAGGGAGAGAGAGTGAGGGAGAGAGAGAGAAACTGAATTACAATGGAAAAGGAAAAGTGGCTCCTTTAGGACTGTGTCTGAGTGAGGGAACAAGAGTGAGGGAGAAAGAGTGAGGGAGAGAGAGTGAGGGAGAGAGAGAGTGCACTGTGCATTAGCCAACTATTCAACTCTTAGCCTGAATATATATGTTTAAAAGCTCTAGAGAGAAATCTGATTTTGCATTTGAAAAAAGACTTGCTAAAGTGCTAGAATTCAGCACTTTGACATGTCCCTCTGTTAACCCTGTGTCCCTTCTAGGAAGACTTTAATTAACACTCTTAACCCTTACATTTCTCCATCATTGTAAAGCCCTAGGTATTTTTTTTGCTTTGACAAAGTCATTTCTGAAGATTATACTTTATTTAATGTGATTTGTGATTTATTTACGTCTGTCCCTCATTTTAAAGTCTATCCTGTTACGTGAACTGAACTCTCATTTTAATATGGTGAAACTAGAAATTTTTAAATATGTTTTTTAAAAGAAACATTGAACATCTATTAGTCAAACCATAGTGAAAAAGTAGGTGAGCTAGTTCCACTCTTTTTAAAAAAGAAACGGGTCGAGCACAAAACATCAACCCTGATACTCATAGATAGACAGGCTAGAAATGGTTGAACAAAAAACAAACAATCGCATTCAATTGCCACTCCCTGTTGCACACAACAAGTATCCAATTCCCCTGTCACAAGGGGAGTTATGGCTGATTTAAAATGACATATGGTAAGTACTTCAGTAGATACGAAGTGTGTCATCATGGAGTCACTACAGGAGGTATGATAAGAAGTGTCATCATGGAGTCACTACAGGAGGTATAACTGTATGTGATAAGAAGTGTGTCATCATGGAGTCACTACAGGAGGTATGATAAGAAGTGTGTCATCATGGTGTCACTACAGGAGGTATAACTGTATGTGATAAGAAGTGTAACATCATGGAGTCACTACAGGAGGTATAACTGTATGTGATAAGAAGTGTGTCATCATGGAAGAAAGAATTTATTCAATTCCAATGCTGAATTATTTAAAATTTAGGTTGACGCAAATCCACCAATCAGCAGTTTTCTCTTGTCCACATCGGTTGAGGAGGGACTTGGGTAGATGGTGAGCTCATATAATCATGGTGTATTCTCTCAGAGAAGCTAATATCGTATTACCATGGTGTATTCTCTAAGAGAGGCTAATATCATATTACCATGGTGTATTCTCTCAGAGAAGCTAATATCATATTACCATGGTGTATTCTCTCAGAGAAGCTAATATCGTATTACCATGGTGTATTCTCTCAGAGAAGCTAATATCATATTACCATGGTGTATTCTCTCAGAGAAGCTAATATCGTATTACCATGGTGTATTCTCTCAGAGAAGCTAATATCATATTACCATGGTGTATTCTCTTAGAGAAGCTAATATTACATTACCATGGTGTATTCTCTTAGAGAGGCTAATATCACATTACCATGGTGTATTCTCTCAGAGAAGCTAATATCATATTACCATGGTGTATTCTCTTAGAGAAGCTAATATTACATTACCATGGTGTATTCTCTTAGAGAAGCTAATATCATATTACCATGGTGTATTCTCTCAGAGAAGCTAATATCGTATTACCATGGTGTATTCTCTTAGAGAAGCTAATATCATATTACCATGGTGTATTCTCTCAGAGAAGCTAATATCGTATTACCATGGTGTATTCTCTTAGAGAAGCTAATATCATATTACCATGGTGTATTCTCTCAGAGAAGCTAATATCACATTACCATGGTATATTCTCTCAGAGAAGCTAATATCATAGTACCATGGTGTATTCTCTCAGAGAGGCTAATATCGTATTACCATGGTATATTCTCTCAGAGAAGCTAATATCATATTACCATGGTGTATTCTCTCAGAGAGGCTAATATCATATTACCATGGTGTATTCTCTCAGAGAAGCTAATATCACATCACCATGGTGTATTCTCTCAGAGAAGCTAATATCGTATTATCATGGTGTATTCTCTTAGAGAGGCTAATATCATATTACCATGGTGTATTCTCTTAGAGAGGCTAATATCACATTACCATGGTGTATTCTCTTAGAGAGGCTAATATCGTATTACCATGGTGTATTCTCTCAGAGAAGCTAATATCGTATTACCATGGTGTATTCTCTCAGAGAAGCTAATATCACATCACCATGGTGTATTCTCTCAGAGAAGCTAATATCACATTACCATGGTGTATTCTCTCAGAGAAGCTAATATCATATTACCATGGTGTATTCTCTCAGAGAAGCTAATATCGTATTACCATGGTGTATTCTCTCAGAGAAGCTAATATCACATCACCATGGTGTATTCTCTCAGAGAAGCTAATATCATATTACCATGGTGTATTCTCTCAGAGAAGCTAATATCACATTACCATGGTGTATTCTCTCAGAGAAGCTAATATCATATTACCATGGTGTATTCTCTCAGAGAAGCTAATATCGTATTACCATGGTGTATTCTCCCAGAGAGGCTAATATCACATTACCATGGTGTATTCTCTCAGAGAGGCTAATATCGTATTACCATGGTGTATTCTCTCAGAGAAGCTAATATCGTATTACCATGGTGTATTCTCTCAGAGAGGCTAATATTACATTACCATGGTGTATTCTCTCAGAGTATCTAATATCATATTACCATGGTGTATTTTCTTAGAGAAGCTAATATCATATTACCATGGTGTATTCTCTCAGAGAAGCTAATATCATATTACCATGGTGTATTCTCTCTGAGAAGCTAATATCATATTACCATGGTGTATTCTCTCAGAGAAGCTAATATCATATAATCATGGTGTATTCTCTCAGAGAAGCTAATATCGTATTACCATGGTGTATTCTCTTAGAGAAGCTAATATCGTATTACCATGGTGTATTCTCTCAGAGAAGCTAATATCACATTACCATGGTGTATTCTCTCAGAGAAGCTAATATCATATTACCATGGTGTATTCTCTCAGAGAAGCTAATATCATATTACCATGGTGTATTCTCTCAGAGAGGCTAATATCATATTACCATGGTGTATTCTCTTAGAGAAGCTAATATCGTATTATCATGGTGTATTCTCTCAGAGAGGCTAATATCGTATTACCATGGTGTATTCTCTTAGAGAAGCTAATATCATATTACCATGGTGTATTCTCTCAGAGAAGCTAATATCATATTACCATGGTGTATTCTCTTAGAGAGGCTAATATCACATTACCATGGTGTATTCTCTCAGAGAAGCTAATATCATATTACCATGGTGTATTCTCTCAGAGAAGCTAATATCATATTACCATGGTGTATTCTCTCAGAGAAGCTAATATCATATTACCATGGTGTACTCTCTCAGAGAAGCTAATATCACATTACCATGGTGTATTCTCTCAGAGAAGCTAATATCACATTACCATGGTGTATTCTCTCAGAGAGGCTAATATCGTATTACCATGGTGTATTCTCTCAGAGAAGCTAATATCATATTACCATGGTGTATTCTCTCAGAGAAGCTAATATCGTATTACCATGGTGTATTCTCTCAGAGAAGCTAATATCATATTACCATGGTGTATTCTCTCAGAGAAGCTAATATCATATTACCATGGTGTATTCTCTCAGAGAGGCTAATATCGTATTACCATGGTGTATTCTCTCAGAGAAGCTAATATCATATTACCATGGTGTATTCTCTGAGAGCTAATATCATATTACCATGGTGTATTCTCTCAGAGAAGCTAATATCGTATTACCATGGTGTATTCTCTTAGAGAAGCTAATATCATATTACCATGGTGTATTCTCTCAGAGAAGCTAATATCACATTACCATGGTGTATTCTCTCAGAGAAGCTAATATCACATTACCATGGTGTATTCTCTCAGAGAGGCTAATATCGTATTACCATGGTGTATTCTCTCAGAGAAGCTAATATCATATTACCATGGTGTATTCTCTCAGAGAAGCTAATATCATATTACTATGCTGTATTCTCTCTGAGAAGCTAATATCACATTACCATGGTGTATTCTCTCTGAGAAGCTAATATCGTATTACCATGGTGTATTCTCTTAGAGAGGCTAATATCATATTACCATGGTGTATTCTCTCAGAGAGGCTAATATCACATTACCATGGTGTATTCTCTTAGAGAGGCTAATATCGTATTACCATGGTGTATTCTCCCAGAGAGGCTAATATCACATTACCATGGTGTATTCTCTCAGAGAGGCTAATATCGTATTACCATGGTGTATTCTCTCAGAGAAGCTAATATCATATTACCATGGTGTATTCTCTCAGAGAAGCTAATATCATATTACCATGGTGTATTCTCTCAGAGAAGCTAATATCACATTACCATGGTGTATTCTCTCAGAGAAGCTAATATCACATTACCATGGTGTATTCTCTCAGAGAGGCTAATATCGTATTACCATGGTGTATTCTCTTAGAGAGGCTAATATCACATTACCATGGTGTATTCTCCCAGAGAGGCTAATATCATATTACCATGGTGTATTCTCTCAGAGAGGCTAATATCGTATTACCATGGTGTATTCTCTCAGAGAGGCTAATATCACATTACCATGGTGTATTCTCTCTGAGAAGCTAATATCATATTACCATGGTGTATTCTCTCTGAGAAGCTAATATCATATTACCATGGTGTATTCTCTCTGAGAAGCTAATATCATATTACCATGGTGTATTCTCTCAGAGAAGCTAATATCATATAATCATGGTGTATTCTCTCAGAGAAGCTAATATCGTATTACCATGGTGTATTCTCTTAGAGAAGCTAATATCGTATTACCATGGTGTATTCTCTCAGAAAAGCTAATATCACATTACCATGGTGTATTCTCTCAGAGAAGCTAATATCATATTACCATGGTGTATTCTCTCAGAGAAGCTAATATCATATTACCATGGTGTATTCTCTCAGAGAGGCTAATATCATATTACCATGGTATATTCTCTTAGAGAAGCTAATATCGTATTATCATGGTGTATTCTCTCAGAGAGGCTAATATCATATTACCATGGTGTATTCTCTTAGAGAAGCTAATATCATATTATCATGGTGTATTCTCTCAGAGTATCTAATATCATATTACCATGGTGTATTCTCTTAGAGAAGCTAATATCATATTACCATGGTGTATTCTCTCAGAGAAGCTAATATCATATTACCATGGTGTATTCTCTCAGAGAATCTAATATCATATTACCATGGTGTATTCTCTCAGAGAAGCTAATATCACATTACCATGGTGTATTCTCTCAGAGAAGCTAATATCACATTACCATGGTGTATTCTCTCAGAGAAGCTAATATCATAGTACCATGGTGTATTCTCTCAGAGAATCTAATATCATATTACCATGGTGTATTCTCTCAGAGAAGCTAATATCACATTACCATGGTGTATTCTCTCAGAGAAGCTAATATCATAGTACCATGGTGTATTCTCTCAGAGAAGCTAATATCATATTACCATGGTGTATTCTCTCAGAGAGGCTAATATCGTATTACCATGGTGTATTCTCTCAGAGAGGCTAATATCGTATTACCATGGTGTATTCTCTCAGAGAAGCTAATATTACATTACCATGGTGTATTCTCTTAGAGAAGCTAATATCATATTACCATGGTGTATTCTCTCAGAGAAGCTAATATCGTATTACCATGGTGTATTCTCTTAGAGAAGCTAATATCATATTACCATGGTGTATTCTCTCAGAGAAGCTAATATCGTATTACCATGGTGTATTCTCTTAGAGAAGCTAATATCATATTACCATGGTGTATTCTCTCAGAGAAGCTAATATCACATTACCATGGTATATTCTCTCAGAGAAGCTAATATCATAGTACCATGGTGTATTCTCTCAGAGAGGCTAATATCGTATTACCATGGTATATTCTCTCAGAGAAGCTAATATCATATTACCATGGTGTATTCTCTCAGAGAGGCTAATATCATATTACCATGGTGTATTCTCTCAGAGAAGCTAATATCATATTACCATGGTGTATTCTCTCAGAGAATCTAATATCATATTACCATGGTGTATTCTCTCAGAGAAGCTAATATCACATTACCATGGTGTATTCTCTCAGAGAAGCTAATATCACATTACCATGGTGTATTCTCTCAGAGAAGCTAATATCATAGTACCATGGTGTATTCTCTCAGAGAATCTAATATCATATTACCATGGTGTATTCTCTCAGAGAAGCTAATATCACATTACCATGGTGTATTCTCTCAGAGAAGCTAATATCATAGTACCATGGTGTATTCTCTCAGAGAAGCTAATATCATATTACCATGGTGTATTCTCTCAGAGAGGCTAATATCGTATTACCATGGTGTATTCTCTCAGAGAGGCTAATATCGTATTACCATGGTGTATTCTCTCAGAGAAGCTAATATCACATTACCATGGTATATTCTCTCAGAGAAGCTAATATCATAGTACCATGGTGTATTCTCTCAGAGAGGCTAATATCGTATTACCATGGTATATTCTCTCAGAGAGGCTAATATCATATTACCATGGTGTATTCTCTCAGAGAAGCTAATATCACATCACCATGGTGTATTCTCTCAGAGAAGCTAATATCGTATTATCATGGTGTATTCTCTTAGAGAGGCTAATATCATATTACCATGGTGTATTCTCTTAGAGAGGCTAATATCACATTACCATGGTGTATTCTCTTAGAGAGGCTAATATCGTATTACCATGGTGTATTCTCTCAGAGAAGCTAATATCGTATTACCATGGTGTATTCTCTCAGAGAAGCTAATATCACATCACCATGGTGTATTCTCTCAGAGAAGCTAATATCACATTACCATGGTGTATTCTCTCAGAGAAGCTAATATCATATTACCATGGTGTATTCTCTCAGAGAAGCTAATATCGTATTACCATGGTGTATTCTCTCAGAGAAGCTAATATCACATCACCATGGTGTATTCTCTCAGAGAAGCTAATATCATATTACCATGGTGTATTCTCTCAGAGAAGCTAATATCACATTACCATGGTGTATTCTCTCAGAGAAGCTAATATCATATTACCATGGTGTATTGTTATGCTGATGAATGAGGACCCAAAAGCGACGTAATAGTAACAGAGTCTTTATTCCAGTATAAAACAAATAATGATTCTCCTGGATATAATCAATGGTAATCCAAAACAGGAAACTGAAATCCTCTCGTCAATAGAGAGGAACGCCTGGAGACGCGACCACAGACTGCAGGTCGCTTCGGGAAGGCACTGGCCGTAGCTGACATTGACACCTGCTCACACGCAGCATCTGAAGAAGGCAAAGAACACGACAGGGCGAAACAAGGACACAGGAACAGCAAACATCAAACAAGAATCCGACAAGGACAGGAGCGGAAAACAGAGGGAGAAATAGGGACTCTAATCAGAGGGCAAAATAGGGGACAGGTGTGAAAGAGTAAATGAGGTCGTAGGGAGAATGAGAAACAGCTGGGAGCATGAACGGAACGATAGAGAGAGAGAAAGAGAAAGAACCTAATAAGACCAGCAGAGGGAAGCACAGGGACAAGACATGATCAAAGACAAAACATGACAGTACCCCCCCACTCACCGAGCGCCACCTGGCGCACTCGAGGAGGAACCCTGGCGGCAACGAAGGAAATCATCAATCAACGAACGGTCCAGCACGTCCCGAGATGGAACCCAACTCCTCTCCTCAGGACCGTAACCCTCCCAATCCACTAAGTACTGGTGACCACGTCCCCGAGAACGCATGTCCATGATCTTCCGTACCTTGTAAATAGGAGCGCCCTCGACAAGGACGGGGGGGGGGGAGGGAAGACGAACGGGGGCGCGAAGAAAAGGCTTGACACAGGAGACATGGAAGACAGGGTGGACGCGACGAAGATGTTGCGGAAGAAGCAGTCGCACAGCGACAGGATTGACGACCTGAGAGACACGGAACGGACCAATGAACCGCGGAGTCAACTTGCGAGAAGCTGTCGTAAGGGGAAGGTTACGAGTGGAAAGCCACACTCTCTGACCGCGACAATACCTAGGACTCTTAATCCTACGTTTATTGGCGGCTCTCACAGTCTGCGCCCTGTAACGGCAAAGTGCAGACCTGACCCTCCTCCAGGTGCGCTCACAACGTTGGACAAAAGCCTGAGCGGAGGGAACGCTGGACTCGGCGAGCTGGGACGAAAACAGAGGAGGCTGGTAGCCAAGACTACTCTGAAACGGGGACAGCCCGGTAGCAGACGAAGGAAGCGAGTTGTGAGCGTACTCAGCCCAGGGGAGCTGTTCTGCCCAAGACGCAGGGTTTCGAAACGAAAGGCTGCGTAAAATGCGACCAATCGACTGATTGGCCCTTTCTGCTTGACCGTTAGACTGGGGATGAAACCCGGAAGAGAGACTGACGGAAGCACCAATCAAACGACAGAACTCCCTCCAAAACTGTGACGTGAATTGCGGACCTCTGTCTGAAACGGCGTCTAACGGGAGGCCATGAATTCTGAACACATTCTCAATGATGATTTGTGCCGTCTCCTTAGCGGAAGGAAGCTTAGCGAGGGGAATGAAATGAGCCGCCTTAGAGAACCTATCGATAACCGTAAGAATCACAGTCTTCCCCGCAGACGAAGGCAGACCGGTAATAAAGTCTAAGGCGATGTGAGACCATGGTCGAGAAGGAATGGGAAGCGGTCTGAGACGACCGGCAGGAGGAGAGTTACCTGACTTAGTCTGCGCGCAGTCCGAACAAGCAGCCACGAAACGACGCGTGTCCCGCTCCTGAGTAGGCCACCAAAACCGCTGGCGAATAGAAGCAAGCGTACCCCGAACGCCGGGGTGGCCAGCTAACTTGGCAGAGTGAGCCCACTGAAGAACAGCCAGACGAGTAGAGACAGGAACGAACAGAAGGTTACTAGGACAAGCGCGCGGCGACGCAGTGTGAGTGAGTGCTTGCTTTACCTGTCTCTCAATTCCCCAGACAGTCAACCCGACAACACGCCCTTCAGGGAGAATCCCCTCGGGGTCGGTAGAAGCCACAGAAGAACTAAAGAGACGGGATAAGGCATCAGGCTTGGTGTTCTTATTTCCCGGACGATAGGAAATCACGAACTCGAAACGAGCGAAAAACAACGCCCAACGAGCTTGACGTGCATTAAGTCGTTTGGCCGAACGGATGTACTCAAGGTTCTTATGGTCAGTCCAAACGACAAAAGGGACGGTCGCCCCCTCCAACCACTGTCGCCATTCGCCTATGGCTAAGCGGATGGCGAGCAGTTCGCGGTTACCCACATCATAGTTGCGTTCCGATGGCGACAGGCGATGAGAAAAGTAAGCGCAAGGATGGACCTTATCGTCAGACTGGAAGCGCTGAGACAGAATGGCTCCCACGCCCACCTCTGAAGCGTCAACCTCGACAATGAATTGTTTAGTGACGTCAGGAGTAACAAGGATAGGGGCGGATGTAAAACGCTTCTTGAGGAGATCAAAAGCTCCCTGGGCGGAACCGGACCACTTAAAGCAAGTCTTGACAGAAGTCAGAGCTGTGAGAGGGGCAGCCACTTGACCGAAATTACGAATGAAACGCCGATAGAAATAAGCGAAACCGAGAAAGCGCTGCAACTCGACACGTGACTTAGGGACGGGCCAATCGCTGACAGCCTGGACCTTAGCGGGATCCATCTGAATGCCTTCAGCGGAAATAACAGAACCGAGAAATGTGACAGAGGAGACATGAAAGGCGCACTTCTCAGCCTTCACGTAGAGACAATTCTCTAAAAGGCGCTGGAGTACACGTCGAACGTGCTGAACATGAATCTCGAGTGACGGTGAAAAAATCAGGATATCGTCAAGGTAAACGAAAACAAAAATGTTCAGCATGTCTCTCAGTACATCATTAACTAATGCCTGAAAGACAGCTGGAGCATTAGCGAGACCGAACGGCAGAACCCGGTATTCAAAATGCCCTAACGGAGTGTTAAACGCCGTTTTCCACTCGTCCCCCTCTCTGATGCGTACGAGATGGTAAGCGTTACGAAGGTCCAACTTAGTAAAGCACCTGGCTCCCTGCAAAATCTCGAAGGCTGACGACATAAGGGGAAGCGGATAACGATTCTTAACCGTTATGTCATTCAGCCCTCGATAATCCACGCAGGGGCGCAGAGTACCGTCCTTCTTCTTAACAAAGAAAAATGCCGCTCCGGCGGGAGAGGAAGAAGGCACCACGGTACCGGCGTCGAGAGAAACAGACAGATAATCCTCGAGAGCCTTACGTTCGGGAGCCGACAGAGAGTATAGTCTACCCCGAGGGGGAGTGGTCCCCGGAAGGAGATCAATACAACAATCATACGACCGGTGAGGAGGAAGGGAGCTGGCTCTGGACCGACTGAAGACCGTGCGCAGATCATGATATTCCTCCGGCACTCCTGTCAAATCACCAGGTTCCTCCTGAGTAGAGGGGACAGAAGACACAGGAGGGATAGCAGACATTAAACACTTCACATGACAAGAAACGTTCCAAGATAGGATAGAATTACTTGACCAATTAATAGAAGGATTATGACATACTAGCCAGGGATGACCCAAAACAACAGGTGTAAAAGGTGAACGAAAAATCAAAAAGGAAATGGTCTCACTGTGGTTACCAGATACTGTGAGGGTTAAAGGTAGTGTCTCACATCTGATACTGGGGAGAAGACTACCATCTAAGGCGAACATGGGCGTGGGCTTCCCTAACTGTCTGAGAGGAATGTCATGTTTCCGAGCCCATGCTTCGTCCATAAAACAACCCTCAGCCCCTGAGTCTATCAAGGCACTGCAGGAAGCAGCCGAACCGGTCCAGCGTAGATGGACCGACAAGGTAGTACAGGATCTTGATGGAGAGACCTGAGTAGTAGCGCTCACCAGTAGCCCTCCGCTTACTGATGAGCTCTGGCTTTTACTGGACATGACATGACAAAATGTCCAGCAGAACCGCAATAGAGGCAAAGGCGGTTGGTGATTCTCCGTTCCCTCTCCTTAGTCGAGATGCGAATACCTCCCAGCTGCATGGGCTCAGTCTCTGAGCCGGTGGGAGGAGATGGTTGAGATGCGGAGAGGGGAAGCACCGTTAACGCGAGCTCTCTTCCACGAGCTCGATGACGAAGATCTATCCGTCGTTCTATGCGGATGGCGAGTGCAATCAAAGAGTCCACGCTGGAAGGAACCTCCCGGGAGAGAATCTCATCCTTAACCTCAGCGTGAAGTCCCTCCAGAAAACGAGCGAGCAACGCCGGCTCGTTCCAGTCACTGGAGGCAGCAAGAGTGCGAAACTCTATAGAGTAATCCGTTATGGATCGATCACCTTGACATAGGGAGGCCAGGGCCCTGGAAGCCTCCTTCCCAAAAACTGAACGATCAAAAACCCGTATCATCTCCTCTTTAAAGTTCTGATAATCGTTAGAACACTCAGCCCTTGCCTCCCAGATAGCTGTGCCCCACTCCCGAGCCCGACCAGTAAGGAGTGATATGACGTAAGCGATCCGAGCTCTCTCTCTTGAGTACGTGTTGGGCTGGAGAGAGAACACAATATCACACTGGGTGAGAAAGGAGCGACACTCAGTGGGCTGCCCAGAGTAACATGGTGGGTTATTAACCCTAGGTTCCGGAGACTCGGAAGACCAGGAAGTAGCTGGTGGCACGAGACGAAGACTCTGAAACTGTCCAGAGAGATCGGAGACCTGAGCGGCCAGGGTCTCAACGGCATGACGAGCAGCAAACAATTCCTGCTCGTGTCTGCCGAGCATTGCTCCCTGGAACTCGACGGCAGTGTTGAGAGAATCCATAGTCGCTGGGTCCATCTTGGTCGGATTCTTCTGTTATGCTGATGAATGAGGACCCAAAAGCGACGTAATAGTAACAGAGTCTTTATTCCAGTATAAAACAAATAATGATTCTCCTGGATATAATCAATGGTAATCCAAAACAGGAAACTGAAATCCTCTCGTCAATAGAGAGGAACGCCTGGAGACGCGACCACAGACTGCAGGTCGCTTCGGGAAGGCACTGGCCGTAGCTGACATTGACACCTGCTCACACGCAGCATCTGAAGAAGGCAAAGAACACGACAGGGCGAAACAAGGACACAGGAACAGCAAACATCAAACAAGAATCCGACAAGGACAGGAGCGGAAAACAGAGGGAGAAATAGGGACTCTAATCAGAGGGCAAAATAGGGGACAGGTGTGAAAGAGTAAATGAGGTCGTAGGGAGAATGAGAAACAGCTGGGAGCATGAACGGAACGATAGAGAGAGAGAAAGAGAAAGAACCTAATAAGACCAGCAGAGGGAAGCACAGGGACAAGACATGATCAAAGACAAAACATGACATGTATTCT
>NC_092088.1:95973235-96040450 GCF_045679555.1 Salvelinus alpinus
GGAGGAGTAATACAGATGTATTTTAGCCTAGCTAGCCTACCTGTTTCCAGTTGGTTGGATGAGTAATACAGATGTACTTTAGCCTAGATCTGGAGGTTGATGAAGGGAGCGAACCCCACCACATCCTGCAGTATCACCAGGGAAATAGACAGAGAACAACAATACATTATAGATGATACTTCATATCCTTTCAGATGGACATTTTGTTTTGTATGGTCCTTACAGTACAATTGCTTTCATCAATGCCTCAGTGAAACAATACAAGACGCTGTGTGTTCAGCTCTTCGCATTAAATGTATAGGGTCCCGCATGTTCTTAAGTGTTAAAACTGGGGGGTGATATGTGATTATTCAAATACACTAGTTGTGTTATAAATATCAGTAATAATTGTACATGAGTGTGTCCTTCGCCCTCATACCTGCAGCAGCACAAGGGCCCTCTGTAGTGGTGGCTCCACGTCAATCTCAACGTTCCTCTTCCGCAGGGGGTCCAGACTGGACTCAGTCACGTTGTGACAGTGGTTCACCTTCAGGGACTGCAGCTTGGGGCAGTACTCTGCAACAGTCCTGCACATACACACAGCAGGACCAAAAGGTGTGAGGACAGGTTAACCAGTGAATATCAAAGTAGGAGTGCCAGTCTCCCCTTCATCCAAAGCAAGCTGGAGCAGGACATACTCTGCAACCGTCCTGGACACAGCACGAAGAAGGTTCTTACAGGTGTGCCATTGCAGATCTAAAACATGTGTCATGACGTTACCCTGTTGGGTGAGGTTTATGACCCCCCCCACCATAAATACCTTTCCCCTTTTCTCTCTCTACTCTACAGAATGGACTCTTGGGAAGCCTTTCTGTAACATAGAGATAGCATGGTAACATCAAAAGGTTGGGGAATGGAACAATATTTCTGTAATCCAACCAGTTGAAAGTGTCCGTTGTTACTTAAAGAATATGATGTCAAATCAGTTGTCTTCTGAGACATTATTACTGATGATAGGACGGCATAAATTATAGCTTGGAAAGTCTACACATTCTAGTCATCAGATTCACATGGAATTGTTATGCAATTTAAATGTTTAAATATGAAACTATTTTTGAATATATTAAATGTAATTGTATCTTTCTAAATTAGAAAATTGTTTTCATAAGTCATTTTATGCTTACTCGGTGGCCACGCCCAACTGAACAGACATTGGTTGGAGAGGGATGAAACATGCCCTTCTCTTCCCCAGTATAAAGCCCCCGTGACCCAATTCACATCAGACTAAGCAAACCCCAGCGTGAGCTGTGGTTGCGAATGATTGAATATCCACTCTACATAACGAAATGTACATGAGACCAGATCCCGCTCTTTCATTCAAACCCAAGCCCCTTTCTTTGTGTAACCAGCCGTCATATCGGTTTCGTCCACTAGGGACTTTTTCTTTTATGACATGATTAGTAATCGATGTATGATCCATCCTATGTAATTCTGTGTGATTATTTAGGTGTTTAGTAAATAAATAATTTAGCCAATTACTGTATTGCTGATTCAACTTGTTAGCCAGGGTTCGTGAAGATAACCAAGAATTGTATGATGTTCAGATGAGACTGAATAAGGTAACGATTAATAATTGACTGCTATTGATATAAAAGATCTTCAGACCTTTAAGAGTTTATTCGTCAAACGTTAGGTAATCGATTTGATAAAATAGCCTGTCATCTCATTTAATTATACTAGAGACACGACAAATGTCAATGTAAAATGTCAGCCCAGAGCGAGACATACAGGTGGAACATGACATGAACCTGACTAGTATATGAACCTGACTAAGTATATGAACCTGACTAGAACCTGACTAGTATATGAACCTGACTAGTATATGAACCTGACTAGTATATGAACCTGACTAGTATAAGAACCTGACTAGAACCTAAATAGTATATAAACCTGACTAGAACCTGACTAAGTATATGAACCTGACTAGAACCTAAATAGTATATTAAACCTGACTAGTATACAGACCTGACTAGTATACGAGCCTGACTAAGTATATGAACCTGACTAGAACCTAAATAGTATATAAACCTGACTAGTATATAGATAACGCATATTAGCAAAATACAAACAAACAAACACACACAGAGAGAGATGATACCAATGATTTGAGCAGTCAGTGTATCAAAACAACAGTACCTGATGGAGTTGTTCCTAACCCTCAGGCAGCCTGTCAGGTCCAGCTGTTCCAGCTCCCTGCAGTTCTTGGCCACTTCCTCCACAGACACGTCTGTAATGTTGGCGTTGACCGCCACAGACAGCGACCTCATCTTCAGACACTTCTTGGATAAATAGCAGATGGCCTCGTCTTTGAGCTGGCGGCAGGCGGTCAGGTCGATGGACCTCAGGCCCCCACAGTGGTCAGCCAGGCTGCGTATGGACAGGCTGTCCACCCATTCACAGTGGGCCAGGCCCAGGTGCTGCAGGTGTGTGCAGCTCAACGACACGGCTACTAAGGAGTGACGGGTCAGCCGGTCACACCCCCTCATGTCTACTCTCAGCAGGTGCTGGTTCTGGCCAATCACAGGCAGCAGCTCCGTGTCTGTCACCCAATCGGAGCAGTTCTGGACAGACAAGTTCTGTAGGACTTTGTTGTCCCTTAGTATGTTGCAGAATGCCTCCTTGGGAAGGCTAGGCCCTATCTGTGAACATTACAGGAGTGTGATCTTACACTATTTAGCCTAATACCCAGTTTATGAGCATTTAAGTACAAGAAACTGTAAGGAAATCCTGAAATAAATAGAATGGATCATGTGTGGCCTACCTGTGTGAGGTCAAAGGTGCGACAGTTGGCCAGGTACACCTGGATGAGGGCATAGAACTGCTTGCTCACTCTCTGTAGCCGCACCAGCTGGCGTAATGGCAGGTAGCAGAAGATGTGTGTTACCAACACATCCTCCCAGGGCAAATCCAAGAGGTGACATCTGCCAACAGACATTTCAAACTTGATCAACAAGTTATTAATGGACAAATTTAGCACAGTCACACATCAACGTCTGCCTCACGTTCGAACTAGCTCTACAAAGATTGATAGCTAGCTAGCTCAACCGTAAGGCATAATGTGATGATTCTGCAAGACAGCGCAGGACATGCATTCTCCAACTGCCGCAGCAAGCTACAGTAGTAAGAATAGGTAACTAACGGTTAGCTAGCTAGTTCTGCTGACGTTTTTTTTTGTAACGTTAAAACAAAAATACATGTGTGCTTACAAAATACATACTTGCAACACTCTGTTTCCGCATCCATTTTGAATCCGCAGAAATATGCGAGATAGCCAACAAACTGTCGTTGTACATGTAGCTATCTTACGAGCCTTGGTTGAAGCCTTCTGGCTCAGCGACAGCTTTTATGGCTGTATTCCCAAACTTCCGGGTTCGTACACTGGGTACGTTCCAGAATGCAGAGTCAACCTCTCTGCGTAGGAATAGGGAATCTATATCTCAGTAAATGTGTTTGTTTTGGGAGAAATAAAGCTGAGAAAAATAATACATTGGAGTAATTATTGATGGTCTTTGACAAGTATGTGCGATGTTTTGGTAAAAATATACGACCGAGCGTTAGGATCCAAGTGACATTCGACGCCTGTGGATTTTACCGATATGCACCCCCGGTCAATGTCTGTAACACGAGAGGAATAATATCTTTGCTGTAACCGCTCCAGATAAGGAAAAGCATTGCTTTTCTTTTGTCATATTGGCAACTGTAGGAATGACTTGATCAGTTCTTTATCAGAAGGAATAATTGTTATTATCCAATGGTTGCTCACAATGTGAAGAGCTTTGATTCATGTCAGTAAATGAAAAGTGTTCTACAAATGCAAGGTATTATGTATGGCAAACAAAAGGTATAGGCCAAGCTTTGACACAGCAATAACCAACAGGCTCAATTAATTAAATATTAAATTCCATCTAAGCTTTGGCTATGTTGATCATACTTAATTCTCTACCATGTACAAAATAATCAATAATCTGACGATATAGTACTTTCTTTTTATTGTAAAATAGATCACATGTCCTATAGTGACCCCAGGAACAGCACCAATATTAGTTTACTATGGTTCTACAGTATTTCCAATATATGCATAGATTTTCTTTTACATACCTGTCAAGTGAATAATGAGAGATAACCGATGACTAACTGTCACTAGCATGATCTGCATACCCATGCAAACTGCTGAACAAATAACCATCCTGTCAATTCATCTCTTAGCATGCAGCGACACAATGGAGTCAACCATGCTGAACAATTGCTGAGCCTATAGTTATGGTTCTCTGAATGAGGAGGACCAACAGGGTGGCTAGGTGAATACCCACCGCTGACTGACTGCTCTGGATATAGGCTACAAGCTAAAGAAGAAGTATAACCTCTAATGGCGTGCGTTAAATCAATCTATGATTTCAGCGCTGAGACCTTGGACGGTCAGAGCGTTCCTCTTAGTATCCACAGGGGCAAGGTGCTCCTCATTGTCAACCTGGCCACCTTCTGAGGGTCAACAATAGAGGAGGTAGGCTAACGATGATTCATGGTGCTAGCCTATACAGGCTAAAAGCCTCATGCTGGTCAGCTGGCATAGGCCAAACTTTTGATTGTGTTGTAGTATTAGAGATATTCAACAGTCAGCCCAAGGTGGAATGTTTAGGTGGTGTTCTAATTGTATGTGTCATCTAACAGTACCACAGAATGAATGCACTCATGGAAATGTTTGGTGACCTCAACTTCACTGTCCTGGGATTCTCCTGCAATCAGTTTGGTCTTCAGGCACCTGGTAAGAGAGTCTTTTTGAAATAACAATAAAGGTTTTTGATCTGTTGTAACTTATAGGCCTACTTTGTCTCTAGGAGTAATGCTAAGTATCAAAGCGCTCATGTGTGGGCTTCCGAGTGGCGCAGCGGTCTAAAGCACTGCATCTCACTACAGACCCTGGTTCAATTCCAGGCTGTATCACAACCAGCCGTGATTGGGAGTCCCTTAGGGCGGCGAACAATTGGCCCATTGTCGTCCGGGTTAGGGGTAGGCCGTCATTGTAAATAAGAATTTGTTCTTAACTGACTTGCCAAGTTAAATAGTATGCTTGTTTGTCATGCATGATGACGAGACCAGTCTGTTTTATGAATGCCTCTGTTTCAGAACTAATAAGCTCACTGGTCTGTTACATTGGTTGTTTCTTCCTTCAGAGGTAAATCATGAAACACTCAACCTTCTCAAGTATGTAAGGCCAGGTGGGGGGTTTGTCCCCAAGTTCCCTGTGTTTGGCAAGATCGAGGTCAATGGGTTGAACGAAGAACCTCTTTTCGCCTATCTCAAGGTAGTATATTTGACATGTCCTTATGCACTATTATGTACTGCACTCTGGGGGCAAGTTGAATGCATTATGGACATTAGACCTCACTAACAGCATTTGTTCATGTCTTGTACAACAGGAGTCTTTGCCCTATGTGAACCCTGTCATAGGAGATATAAAGAGGCTCTACTGGTCACCCATCAAAGTCAATGACATTCGCTGGAACTTTGAGAAGTTTCTAATCGATTCTGATGGGGCGCCTTTCAGGCGGTAAGTTAAACACATTAATGAAAAATGACTTGACAGTGTGTATATATATATATATATATATATATATATATATATATATATATATATATATATATATATACATTTGATATATATATATATATATCAATCATTCATGCATTCATTCATATAATTCATTCATTCATTCATTTACAAATAAGATTTGAAAATACTTAATGTCCTATTCTATAATAGCCTCTCCTTTTCCCCAGTTATGAACTTCATGGCCCTACTGAGAACGTGGAGAAAGACATCGCAGGCCTACTATAAATGGAGTCATCTGTTCCCCTGTATGGTTGTCAATAAAGTGGGTTCTTCATCAGCAGAGGCAGAGTGACGATCCCTCAGTAAATGCAGACTAAATGCAGCTGAGCTGGATCTGATGAGGAAGGGAGAAGGACTCTGAGTTTCAGTGCATTCACTCAGAATATCAGATCCCTCCGGCCCCTGTTGGTGATCAGTAGGCCTATCCCTATGGTCTCAATATAACTAACTACTCCTTTTTGTTATTGTTGCAAAACAGAGGAAGTGAATGAATCTTTTGGCTGAAATCTTAAAATGTGTTGTCCATTTAATTGTTTAACATTGTTAAAACAACATTTGTAGGCTACAGTGGGAGAAACCCAAGTCTCCAGCTGCATAGAAACTCAATCCTACTTGAATGGAATGATATACAATACATAAAGAATATACACAATTTAACTGAGCACTGTGGATGTTTGAGGATAAAATACAATTCACTATTTGGATTGTTTTATGTTTGACATTTCTATACCTTGACATTTTTCCGATCAAAGAGACTGCTATTCTGAAAGAATACCCCTTTTTTAAGGTGGTAAGATGGTAGACAAGGAAGAAAAGTGGAATATGTTTTGAGTGAATATGGAATGGAGGATATCACCGAACCTTTGGAAAAGCTACAGAAGGAAATTGAACGTGACGAGAGTGAGGTTGAATTAACTGCAGTGGCAGGTGGTGTGGTGATGGAGCTTGGCATCATGTGTAAAAGGGATACGGATATGTCCTCCAGTAGGGATACATCCTCCAGTAGGGATCCGTCCTCCAGTAGCTCAGAGATGGAACCTGAGAGTGAGGATGCAGTATGGTGAGGACCGCCGAGTTTGAATAAAGAAGAATCTGGTCCAGTAGGAGTCACATTTTTGGAGAAAGTGGACGCTTGCCTTTTGGCGGATCCATTTGTATTTTCAGGGTGGGTGAGAAAGGATGAAATAAACTAGTAGTGGACTTGTGATATTTTTGTGTTTCTTCTGATCAGAGGGAGCAGACGCTCCGTGTCACGCAACTTGAGTCAAGATCTGTTTCTTGATTTGCTCTTAGGAACAGGACACCATTGAAAGGAGTGATTTCTGGGGTAGCGTTAAGTGTGGAGATAGAGCGGTTGAAGATTCCTGGTGTTTGTGACGCCCGTCGTGTAGGTAGGCTGTGACTGGCTTCACACTCCAGTACAGTAGATGGCAGTGTATGCAACTTCAAGTTGGATGCAATCCACCAACCAAATCCCAAAGAAGAAGAAGATTCGACGAGAAAAAATAAGAAAAAACAAACATTGGATTTCCCGTAGTTCTCGCCGGACGCATGCGTATTTCACCGTTCAATGTCACCGCAACAATTGAACATGGCTGCCGTGGGTTTCAGAAATTGGGCTCGAGCTCTTTCCAAGGGGAAACAGCCAGGCTTCTCGGCGCTTTTCTCCCAAGTCAGAGCAGGTTGGTTCATGGATCTTTATGGTTTTTGCGATATCGTTGTACAAATGCAAAATCCCTGCATCAAGTTGGAATGGAAGTTAAAACATGCCAGGCAAAGTGTCGCTAACCTTGAGCTAGCCTAGCTTCCCTACAACAGAGCTGCATCTCGTTCAGTGGTTTACTAACGTTGGTTAAAGCTTCATTCAGTAGTATGTAGCTAGCTGTCTACGATTAAATATTAGGCTAGATCCCATATAGGGTTACCTGGCCAGCCAACGTTATTTGTCTTTGGATAACTAGTGCAAGTACATACGCTAGGTGTGTGTGTGTGTGAGATATATATATATATAGATATATATATAGATATCTCAGTCGTGGCCAAAAGTTTTGAGAATGAAAATGTATATTTGTGTCACAAAGTCTGCTGCCTCAGTTTGTATGATGGCAATTTGCATATACTCCCGAATGTTATGAAGAGTGATCAGATGAATTGCAATTAATTGCAAAGTCCCTCTTTGCCATGCAAATGAACTGAATCCCCCAAAAAACATTTCCTCTGCATTTCAGCCCTGCCACAAAAGGACCAGTTGACATCATGTCAGTGATTCTCTCGTTACAGGTGTGAGTGTTGACGAGGACAAAGCTGGAGATCACTCTGTCATGCTGATTGAGTTCGAATAACAGACTGGAAGCTTGGAATCATTGTTCTTCCTCTATCAAACATGGTTACCTGCAAGGAAACACGTGCCGCCATCATTGCTTTGCACAAAAAGGGCTTCGCAGGCAAGGATATTGCTGCCAGTAAGATTGCACCTAAATCAACCATTTATCAGATCATCAAGAACTTCAAGGAGAGCGGTTCAATTGTTGTGAAGAAGGCTTCAGGGCGCCCAAGAAAGTCCAGCAAGCGCCAGAACCATCTCCTAAAGTTGATTCAGCTGCGGGATCGGGGCACCACCAGTACAGAGCTTGCTCAGGAATGGCAGCAGGCAGGTGTGAGTGCATCTGCACGCACAGTGAGGTGAAGACTTTTGGAGGATGGCCTGGTGTCAAGAAGGGCGGCAAAGAAGCCACTTCTCTCCAGAAAAAACTTTAGGGACAGACTGATATTCTGGAAAAGGTACAGGGATTGGACTGCTGAGGACTGGGGTAAAGTCATTTTCTCTGATGAATCGCCCCAAACAATCGAAAAGGGATCTGGAAAAAAAGCTTGTCCAGAGAAGACAAGGTGAGCGCTACCATCAGTCCTGTGTCATGCCAACAGTAAAGCATCCTGAGACCATTCATGTGTGGGGTTGCTTCTCAGCCAAGGGAGTGGGCTCACTCACAATTTTGCCTAAGAACACAGCCATGAATAAAGAATGGTAACAACACATCCTCAGAGAGCAACTTCTCCCAACCATCCAGGAACAGTTTGGTGACGAACAATGCCCTTTCCAGCATGATGGAGCACCTTGCCATAAGGCAAAAGTGATAACTAAGTGGCTCGGGGAACAAAACATTGATATTTTGGGTCCATAGCCAGGAAACTCCCCAGACCTTAATCCCATTGAGAACTTGTGGTCAATCCTCAAGAGGCGGGTGGACAAACAAAAACCCACAAATTCTGCAAGAATGGGCTGCCATCAGTCAGGATGTGGCCCAGAAGTTAATTGACAGCATGCCAGGGCGGATTGCAGAGGTCTTGAAAAAGAAGGGTCAACACTGCAAATATTGACTCTTTGCATCAACTTCATGTAATTGTCAATAAAATCCTTTGACACTTATGAAATGCTTGTAATTATACTTTAGTATTCCATAGTAACACCTGACCAAAATATCTAAAGACACTGAAGCAGCAAACTTTGTGAAAATTAGTATTTATGTCATTCTCAAAACCTTTGACCACGACTGTGATATATATATATTTTTTTTTAAGCAATTCCTAACGTTACTCTCAAATGGCTAGTTAGCCTACAATCACACTCTCTGGTTGATCATGGGGATAAATGGTACTGTATTGACTTCTTTCCAAATGTTGTATAGCCTCTGGACCTTCCAAGGGCATGCTGCCAGGGCCATACCCCAAGACGCCCGAGGAGAGAGCAGCTGCAGCAAAGAAGTACAACATGAGGGTGGAGGATTATGAACCAATCCCGGATAATGGCGAGGGGTAAGGACGCGGGGTACCATGGATACGGAAGGACACACATGCCATTGTTTTCCTGTCATTGATACACCACCCCATTACAGCAGGAGCTATGTTCCTTTACCAGACAACTAGCAAATTGATTTGGTATTTCAACCTGTGGGTTGAACTCACTTAAATGACTGAGGCTCTGCATCCCAAACGGTATACAATTCCCTACATAGTGCCCTAGTTTTGACCAGAGCCCTATGGGATGCACTATATATAGGGTATGAGAGCAAATATTGGACCCCAATGGGAGTTGAACGTTTCAGGATTTGTGCATTACCTAAGGTTATTCACCCACACACTTTTTTTCCTGTTGTGTTTCTGTAGGTATGGAGACTACCCACAATTGCCAGACAGATCCCAGCATGAGAGAGACCCCTGGTATTCCTGGGATCATCCAGACCTGAGGAGGAACTGGGGAGAGCCGGTAAGATAGAGGACGAACTGGGGAGAGACGGTGAGATAGAGGAGGAACTGGGGAGAGACGGTGAGATAGAGGAGGAACTGGGGAGAGACGGTGAGATAGAGGAGGAACTGGGGAGAGACGGTGAGATAGAGGAGGAACTGGGGAGAGACGGTGAGATAGAGGAGGAACTGGGGAGAGACGGTGAGATAGAGGAGGAACTGGGGAGAGACGGTGAGATAGAGGAGGAACTGGGGAGAGACGGTGAGATAGAGGAGGAACTGGGGAGAGACGGTGAGATAGAGGAGGAACTGGGGAGAGACGGTGAGATAGAGGAGGAACTGGGGAGAGACGGTGAGATAGAGGAGGAACTGGGGAGAGACGGTGAGATAGAGGAGGAACTGGGGAGAGACGGTGAGATAGAGGAGGAACTGGGGAGAGACGGTGAGATAGAGGAGGAACTGGGGAGAGACGGTGAGATAGACGTGGGGTATATTTCTACACACTGACTGACTAATAGGGTTGTCAAGATACAGTATCAGATCTCACAATACTTACACTGACCAAAAATATAAATGCAACATGTTAATAGGTTGGTTTCATGAGCTGAAATAAAATATCACAAATGTTTCATATGCAAAAAAAAACATATTTCTTTCCAATTTTGATAAATTTGTTTATATCCCTGTCAGTGAGCATTTCTTCTTTGCCAAGATAATCCATCCACCTGACAGGTGTGGCATATCAATAAGCTGATTAAACAGCATCATTAAAAAGGTGCACCTTGTGCTGGGGACAATAAAAGGCCACTAAAATGTAACGTTTTCACAACACAATGCCACAGATGTCTCAAGTTTTGAGGGAGTGTGCAGTTGGTATGCTGACTGCAGGAATGTCCACCGGAGTTATGTTAATTTCTCTACCATAAGCCGCTTCAATGGCATTTTAGAGAATTTTGCAGTACTTCCAACCGGGCTCACAACCGCAGACCACGTGTAACCACGCAAGCCCAGGACCTCCACATCCGGCCTCTTCACCTGCGGGATCGTCTGAGACCAGCCACCCGTACAGCTGGTGAAACTGGGTTTGCACAAACAAAGAATTTCTGCACAAGCTGTCAGAAACCATCTCAGGGAAGCTCATCTTCGTGCTTGTTGTCCTCACCAGGGTCTTGACCTGACAGCAGTTTGGTGTCGTAACTGACTTCAGTGGGCAGATGGCCACTGGGAAAGAGGCGGAGGTGTGCTCTTCAAGGGTGAATATTGGTTTCAACTGTACCGAGCAGATGGCAGACAGCGTGTATGGCGTTGTGTGGGCGAGCGGTTTTCTGTTGTGAAAAGAGTGCCCCATGGTGTGGTTATGGTATAGGCAGGCAGGCATAAGCTACGGATAATGACCACAATTGCATTTAATCAATGGCCATTTTGAATGCACAGAGATACCGTGATGTGATCCTGAGGTCCATTGTCGTGCCATTTATCCGCCGCCATCACCTCATGTTTCAGCATGATAATGCACAGCCCCATGTCACAAGGATTTGTAAACAGTTCTTGGAAGCTGAAAATGTCCCAGTTCTTCCACGGCCTGCATATTCACAAGACATGTCACCCATTGAGCATGTTTGGGATGCTCTGGATCCACGTGTACAACAGAGTTTTCCAGTTCCTGCCAATATCCAGCAACTTCACACAGCCATTGAAGAGGAGTGAGACAACATTCCACAGGCCAGTCAACAGCCTGATCAACTCTATGTGAAGGAGATGTGTCGCGCTGCATGAGTCAAGTGGTGGTCACACCAGATACTGACTGGTTTTCTGATCCACACAGCAACCTTTTTTTGTTAAAGGTGTTTGTGACCAACAGATGTATATCTGTATTCCCAGTCATGTGAAATCCATAGATCACGGCCTAATGACAGATTTTCTCATGAACTGTAACTCAGTCAAGTCTTTGCATGTTTGGTTTATTTATTTTTCAGTGAATATTAAAAATAAAAGACATCTACCTACAAGTATCGTGACTACACAACTGACTAATAAGACTATATATTAGGTCTGGGACAATACCAGTATCCCGATACTTGTTTAGTATCGCGACAAGAAAACAACACAAAGCGGATTAACTAATTTAGGAAAACAGCCCTAATGTTGGAAACAGACATGTTACCCAGAGTCACATTTTGTATTTATTTTCCAAGCTATAGCACACAACATTTGACACAAAGCAGGTTTTATAAAAGAACCAAAGAGTTGGCGCTGCTTCGTGTAAATGTTTTGCCATGGGGAAAATATTACAATACTGGTATCGTTACAGCCCTACTGTATATTGTTCACAGTACGCCACCTGTTTACTGTAAAGTATTGTGTACATTTATGCACGTAGACATTTGAAATGGCAGGACGTGAATGTGTGTAAGTTATGAATCATTATTTGCTGATGTATTTCCTCCCCCCCCCCCCGGACTCATTTACAGTGGGTTCTCGCCCCTGTTGCATGTTTTCGTTCTAGATCCACTGGGATTTTGACATGTTCATCAGGAATCGAGTGGACACGTCGCCCAGCCCTGTGGACTGGCACACCATGTGCAAACATCTGTTTGGTTTCGTTGGATTCATGCTGCTGATGTTCTACCTTGGGGAGAAGTTTCCATCTTACCAGCCTGTGGTAAGTATTGCATTGAGCAAAGCATCAGTCTTTTGTCTCCGTTGTAATCGCCGTTGTAACCCCTAAGATGTCACAGACCAGAAGATAATATAAGTATATGCTTTCCTGTTGTATTGAAACCCTTTCCCATTTTGGTATCTCAAGACCTTTTTTTACTATGACATCTGGATTTGAAAAGGACTTGTCCAATAACAGCCTTTGGGTCTACCCCTCATATCTGTCCCGTGGACACTAATATTGGATTTTACAGTTGGAGCAACAGATCTGATCCCTGAATACAGTTTAATGACGGGTGTACACGGAGTCGGAGATGATGCTACTGCTGTTAGTGGTTTCATTTGTTTCCTTGCCCTGCTACCAATTCAATAGAGTGAAGACATGCATTGGTAACTGAAGCGCAATTATCATATTCCACTATATTTTGCCATTTCATTTCCTATCTTATGATAGCTTTCTGGTATTTATTGAAGACCATTGAGCACCTCACCCACACTCACCAAACACCTGTTTTTAAAAAGGTCTTCAAATGTCCTCTTCTGTAGGAAAGGTGAATAGGTACATCCTGTCTGATGCCCTCTGTTAGGTCATCCCTGTTCTCTATTCCAGGCACCCAAACAATATCCTTACAACAACCTGCACCTAGAGAGAGGAGGGGATCCCGAGAAACAGCCTGAAGAAGTCAAACATTTTAACATTTAAATATCTGCTTCTCTAAATGTGTATATTTCTGTCTAATAAAGAGATTTTAGTGTGACTTCAGTCACATTCCTGATCTTTGACCTATATCTTATTCTTTGGAAAGCTACTCCTTCTAAATCCCTTTTTAAGATTGAATGGCTTTTCAAACTTTAAAACGCGCAGACAACTGGAATAGGTTGTTTGCGTACAACTTGGTGATATCCCTTATCCGTGTCGTCACCTGCTTCAGAGAGAGAGAGAGAGCGAGCTATAGCTTAGTGGGACTGGAGATCAGTAGATAGTCCTATAGCCAATTGACATGGTAAATACATGGCTAATTAATTAGGCTACATGGTAAGTAGTCAATTACTTGTTTGTGTATTTAAATGAAGTCCTTTATATCATAGTGCATTGTGGGGTTACGTTATATTTAATTTAGGGTGACTATCATTTAAAGGATACTATCCCACTACTGTAAAACGCTGCGCTGTGGAGTCATCGTACGTCTGGGTCTTGCCCCCTTTAATATTTTTGATGGGTTTGACAATTAAAAATACAATGTGAAAACGAGGCCGTTTAGGATATCAAATTATATTTTTTGTGTGAATGAATTTACTTCTGCCAAATATTTTTTTCTACATTGAAGACCATTCAAAAAGCCTACAAAAATTACAAGGTTACATCCTTAAATGCTGCGTCACTTTCATAGTGCATACAGTCACTACTACGCTCAATTTCAACTTCTAAACTTCTTTGACTAACATAAAAATAGTGCCTTCAGAATGTATTCACACCCCTTGACTTTTCCCACGTTGTTAGACTGAATTTAGATTGTGTCACGAGCCTACAAGCAATATCCCATAATGTCACAGTGGAATTATGCATAACGAGTCATAAGTTGCATGGATTCATTCTGTGTGCAATAATAGGGGTTAACATGATTTTGTAATGACTACATCTCTGTACCCCACACATACAATTATCTGTAAGGTATCAGTCGAGCATTGAATTTCAAGCACAGATTCAAACAGATACCCATCTACCAATAGGTGCAAAGGGCACCTATTGGTAGATGGGTAAAATTAAAAAAGCAGACATTTGAATATCCCTTTAAACATGGAGAAGTAATTAATTACACTTTGGAAGGTTTATCAATACACCCAGTCACTGCAAAGATACAGGCCTCCTTCCTTACGCCGTTGCCGGAGAGGAAGGAAACCACTCAGGGATTTCACCATGAGGTCAATGGTGACTTTAAAACAGAGTTTAATGACTGTGATAGAAAACAGGATGGATCTACAACATTGTAGCTATGACAGACTGAAAAGAAGGACAGAATGTACAGAATAAAAATATTCCATAACATGCATCCTGTTTGCAATAAGGCACTAAAGTAAAACAGCAAATAAATGAACCTTATGTCCTGAATACAAACTGTTATGTTTTTCTCAAATCCATCACTGAGTACTGCAGCGAAAAGTAAAAGAGATCAGACCCCTCCCCTAGAAATCGGGCCAGATCCAGAGCTACACTAGGACCAACTATTGACTGGGGAATGCAGGAGGGAACTGCCACAACGGAAATCAACCAGCAGGGGGAGCCAAATGAACAGGACCTAAAAGAGCTAGACATAAAACAAGAACCAATCAGCATGAAGACTGAGGGAGAGCTCGACCAAACCGAAGCCCCAGCGGAAGAAGACTTTTGGGCATCAGTGCTGAAAGACTTGACATTGGACTGAGTCCCACCAAACTTTGAGTATATTGCAAGAGAAGTAGTAGTGGCACAATGTGACAAATTGATTGCACTCCCAAGTGTCTTCCCCCAAACTGAGTGTCTAAGAGAGGTATAAAAGAAGGAGAGGTCAGTGCCTAGGGCATGATCCTCGCTCTACATGATTTGGATATCATAGAGAATCATCAGACAAGGTAAACTACTCTTCGCTATACTCTGCTTGTACTGACTACTTTGACATTGAGGCACGAGCAATATATTGACTGGTATATCTTGAAAATTGTGTTCTATCCTGGAAAACCACTCCATTTAAAAAGAGTAAAAGGACGCGGTTGTGTAGGAGAGCAACAAGTTCTATCTTTTGGAGTACCAGAGACAACTTCAGTTTGAAGGATTGAAAAAGCCCAGATATAAGTAAGCCTCGTAGAGAGCCAAGGGTCATCAAAAAGGGGTCAGTATCTAGGCAGCAGGCAGTGAAAAGTGTAACCATAAGAAATTTGGAGACAATAAGAGATTGAAATATTATACACAGCAGAGGCTGCCAATATTACTCTTATTGACACCAGTTTCGGGAAGGACCAAGGGAATAGAGCTTTAAGGTAAATATATTGTTATTTGCTTTGTTTAAGAGTTATAAGAAGTGTTTAAGCTGATTTATATTTGCAATAGTATCTGGCATAGCATAACGCATTAAGGATTGATTGAGCATTATTGATGTATTAGGACTGTATAACCATTTAACTGTAATAACGTGTATAAGACAAAAAACAGAGTGACTTAATAAAAGCTTGAAACTTTGACAACTAGGCCAGAGTAACGATCTGGAGAGCAAACGCCTTTGACACTCTCGCTAAACGGAAAGTGACCTTGGTTATAGGTTAAAGTTATAGCACTAAAGAATATTTCATTGTGTGGACAATAATATATCTTTGGAAAAGTCAAACATATAACAATACTAGTTTCCAAGTGACTACTAGCTGACGAGCATTAATAACTAACGGAAGATTAGTTATTAGGTATTGATATAGAAGAGAGGAAGACACAAGGTAACGGAGTATAGGAAGAATCTATAAACATAAAGTAATAAAGTACTCATCTATCCAAGGCCCCACACTAGACCGGGGAAATAAGGGAGTGACAACGTGAACGAAGGAACAAACCCAACTCACGCGAAAGGCCAGTGCGAATAGATAGAAGGGTTGGTAGAGCCGCACGACTAGGCCCTCGTTACACCGAAGTAACTACAATCCTAAAGTACTCTGCCTAGCCAGAGGACGGGATAGAGGCTTTTGCTGCAGGCGACGGGCAAAAGTCAGCACCGTGACAGTACCACTCTTCATATTTTGCTGCATCATGTTATGGGCAATGTTCCCTCAAAGCAATTTCGGCACTGAAAAAATATCAGGCCTGCTGAGCGCAAACTTGAATGTTGTGAACATTTTGTGTAACTTCCAGCACACGTTTACTGTGAACGCTGAGGCTTTACCCGCTTTAAGTTACAGTTTCAGACAGTGGTCAAGTGGCTATTTGGTCATAATCTAGGCCTACCAGAATGGCCTACCATCAAAAACAATGGAGAAAATGCATCCCATAACATTTTATCATGGAAATAGCTGTTCTATAATTGTCTACAGTACCAGCCAATGTGTGGTGTCCAATGTAGGCCTACATTCCATCAGACTTTTGAAGAAATATACAGGGCTTGACATTAACCTGTTTATCCACTTGTCCTTCAGATGAGGTGACTGAAAATGTGTTTGATGCAAGAAATGACTTTACAAAATAAAATGCATTATTATTCTCATTCCATTATTACAAAGAATAAAACAAATTATGCTACTCTCTGCCTATTGGCTACTTAGCTTATTTAAGCATGCCTCAAAGTACAACACTGCCCCTTTAAGACATAACAAAGATCTTTACCAGACTGGCTTTTCAAAGATGTCTAGAAATGCACAAGTGTTGTGCTCTTGTAGGGAGCAATCACTCCCCCATTGTTAACTATAAATGATCTATATACTTAGCTAATAAATCACTAACTAGCAAAGGATATAAACAAATGTACACACATGCAGCTCTCGCTTTGATCTCAAAACAAGCGCATCTACTCAAGACCACTCATGCTGTAAACACAGTCCAGTTCAAAGTGAACGGCACAGATATGGCAATGGTCTATTTGCATATAGGCCTACTGCAGCTCTGATTGGTTAGGCCTCACCGGTCTGTGTGTAGAGTATGGGCTGAGTGGTGCTTGTCAGTGACGTAGAATCCTACACTGATGTGTTCTGCCTACAACACAATGTCTTGCCTAGTTCGTTTTGTTTCGGTATGTTGCATTGAAAGTGGCTAATTTTGCATTGATTCTATCACAATTCCCACAGTAAAGGGAAACGTTGATAGTGTTAACTAAGGGAGAATGAAGTTCAATCTCGTGCTTCTCTGCGCAAACTGTATGGCGGGACTGGGGCGCCCGCCCACGCGCGCAGTTTAGAGGGAACATTGGTTATGGGTACGCTTGTCATCGGCAAGGACTAGGGACATTTTTTAGGATAAAAATAAATGGAATAGAGGTCAGCGCAGGCAAAATCTTAGAGAAGAACATGGTGGTCTGCTTTCTAACAGACACTGTGAAACAAATTCACCTTTCAGCAGGAGAACAAAAGCTCCCGAGTGGCACAGCGGTCTAAGGCACTGCATCTCAGTGCTAGAGGCATCGCTACAGACCCTGGTTCGATCCCGGGCTGTATCACATGCGGCCGTGATCGGGAGTCCCATAGGGCGGTGCATAATTGGTCCAGTGTCGTCCGGGTTAGGGGATTGACCGGGGTAGGCCGTCATTGTAAAATAAGAATTAGTTCTTTAACTGACTTGCCTAGGTAAATAAAAGGTCAACAATAAACTAAAACACAAGGCCAAATATATACTGGAGTTGCTTACCGAAGGTGTGAGAGTAACAGTGGAAGCAGAGGTGATGCTTGATTCTGTTGGCGCGAGTGAAGATAGAGGAAATGACTGGAATACTGTAACATCTAATGGAGCTAAAAGGCCTGAAGTTGTAAATCAAGATAAGCCTTGGTATGATAATGCCTCATTCCTTGTTCGAGTGCGATTCATGAACAAGGATGTTTTTTTGGGGGGGGAAACCCGTTTATGGTCACAAAGTAGATGAAGGATGCATTGGGAGAAGTTGAGTCAGTCAGGGTGACCAGTGTGTTGTTTATTTCAGTTGTGTGAAAAGAACAAAAGCAGTGTGAATGCTATGATTATTGGAGTAGGGCACTGATAAGCAAGATGGCGCCGATAGAGATGGCAGCTTCGCTTCAAGTCCATATAAGCATTTCGCTAACACTCGCAATAACATCTGCTACTCATGTGTATGTGACCAATAACATTTGATTTGATAATAGGTGTCATATCTGGTGTATCGATGGAGATTGAGGCTTCATGGTTTAAGATGAACATGCCAGGAATAGTTGATTCACGTCACTTAACCCACACTGTGAATGGAAAGAAGGAGAAATGGCTTTGTATTATTGATGTTTGATGAAGAAGTTCTCCCGACCCATGTAAAGCTGGGATTTAGGAGATATGTGGTGGGATCTGATGTACAAAAGCCACTTTAATGTCATAAATGTAAAAAAGGCCACTTGTCAAGTGTTTGCAAACGGAATAGAGTCTGAGGATGCACGGTGTTGCCATTGTGATGTAAATCACGTTCCAGAGTTCCCTGAGTGCCCTGTTAGGGTGAAGGAGGTCAAAGTAGGAAGGGTCAGGGCTGTCGAGAAGGTGTCCTATGCAGAGGCAGTGAAAATTGTCGAAGCGGGGGGTAGAGATGATGAAGCTATGGCAGAGGATGATCAACAACAGTCTGTGGATGTCAGTCAATTGAGAGATCCTGAAATACTAATCGTAGAGGAGGTGGATTTGGTTGTGTTTATTGAGCAGGTGATTAATTGTACATGACAAACTAACAAAATATCGAAGAAATTGTGAAAGCGGCTAATAGGTTCTTAGATCGCCAGGATTTCACAGCTGACATTTCCCAGAAGGGAGTGGGATTATCCAGTGTTGACAAGTGGGAAGGATGTGGCAGTAAAAGATGAGAAGAAGGTAGAGATGATGGCCAAAGCATTTGTCCAAGTGCAAAGCTCTGTAAATTTGTCAGAGGAGGCGAGAGAGAACAAGAGAGTGCTGGATAGGAGGGAGGATGTAAATGATGCGTTGAATGCACCATTTACCATGGCAGAGGTGAAAAGGGCAATAAGTAAGGCTGGGTTAACTTCACCTGGGAAAGATGAGATGTGCTATGTTATGTTGGCCCATCTTAGTGATGAAGCACTGGATAAGGTATTGGTGTTGTACAACAGAGTGTGGGAATAGGGGAAACTACCAGACAGCTGGAAGGAGCACTAGTGGTACCAATCCGGAAGCCAGGGAAGGACATACTGGGTCAGCATTTGTAGTGCAGGAATGTGGGGTGGCAGTCAGGAAACGTATTACAGATATTCTGGCTGTATATACGGCAGAGCTGATGGCCATACTGTTGGCCTTGCAGTGGCTGGAGGAAGTCAAGCCAGACAGAGTAGCTATTTGCTCTGATTCATGTGCAGTGTTCATGAGTCTTCAGTCCTTTAGGTCATGTAGAAGACAAGACCTGCTGTATGAGGTGCTACAAACCCATGGCAGGATTAGACAGATGGGTATACAGATGAGAATTACTTGGTCCCAGTCCATGTGGGGGTGAAGGGGAACGAGGCAGTTGATGTACTGGCTAATCAAGCACTTAGTAGTGGGGATGTTGATGTTGTAGTTTCAATGAGCAAGGCAAAAAGCCTGATATGGACAGTGATGGTGCAGAGATGGCAGGAGCAGGTTAAAAGCCTGATATGGTCAGTGATGGTGCAGAGATGGCAGGAGCAGGTTAAAAGCCTGATATGGACAGTGCTGGTGCAGAGATGGCAGGAGCAGGTTAAAAGCCTTATATGGACAGTGATGGTGCAGAGATGGCAGGCTAAAAGCCTGATATGGACAGTGATGGTGCAGAGATGGCAGGCTAAAAGCCTGATATGGACAGTGATGGTGCAGAGATGACAGGAGCAATGGCATAGAGATACTAAGGGCAGGCATTTATTTCAAGTACAGAGGAAAGTCGGAGAGGGGAGGTCGGCAGGAAGGGACAGAAAATAGGAGGCTATTTTTACAAGATTATGGGTGGGACATAGCCGGTTGAATAAGACCTTAAACGTGATAGCATCCTGTTAGATGAAAGCATCCAACAGGAAAGTGTAATTATTGCCAGGAAACAGAGACTGTGGAGAATATATTGCTAGTGTGGGCAGTATCAGAGGGAAAGAGAGGCTGAGATCTAGTATGAGGGAGAAGGGGATACAGGAAATTAGTTTAAAGAGTGTATTGTGTAGAACATCCTTAGAAATACTCTCAAATATTTTAGATTTTTTTAAGAGTAACGGGGCTGGCAGGTAGGATTTAGTTTATACGTCTCTGGCCCACACTAGTGGGTACAGTAGATGTACAGTAGGTGGCGGTAATGCACCATCATGTTGGATGCCAACCTTCGATAAACCCCCACAGAAGAAGACAAAGAAAAAGAAGAAGAAGAAGAAGGCTGTGACTGGCCTCACACTCCAGTACAGTAGGTGGCGGTGATGCACCTTAAAAGTTGGATGCGATCCGCCAACCCAATCTCAAAAAAGAAGAAGAGTTGCTTACCAAAACGACAATGAATCAAAGATTTTATAAGTAAACCAAGATAGACCACACCCTCTCGTTTCAAATGGGAACAAATTAGCCAAGCATGAGCTAGCGAGATCCTATTGGCGTGTTCTTGCACACATCTGCGTTATGTCCGTTAGGGAACCCCTACTCTGTGAAGTGCGCAATAACTCAATTCGCCTTTGCGCCCCTTCTAAACAACGCAATTTTTTAAAACTTTTGCAAAGAGCAAAGTCTGCAAAACTTAGGCTACTCTTTTCATAACATATTATAGTTTTGGGAACAGAAAACTGTAATGAGATCAAACGTTTCATCGATAAGAAAATGTGTAGAATATCGGCTAAAATCCATCTTCTCCCGCTGCCCACAATCGGGCTTCCTCTCACTACCATATATTGTACAATCCAGGTGTGCAAAACTCTTACAGATTTACCCAGAAAGACTCACAGCTGTAATCACGTCCAAAGGTGATTCTAACTTGTATTGACTCAGGGATGTGAAGACTTATGTAAATGAGATATCTATATTTCTATTTTCAATATATTAGTAAAAATGTCTAAAACATGTTTTCATTATGGGTATTGTGTGTAAAAAAAAAAATATATTTTAAAAGTGGACTAAATCAAGCGGTATGAATACTTTCTGAAGGTACTGTACCTTATGTTAAGAGGCGAGACAATCTTTGCTGAACTGAAAACATTGCAAAACACAGCTACAGGTCAAATCAAGATACTGACTGCTGTGATATTTGATACCATGTCGGCCACCGTAGAAGAGGATAAACATCCATGATTACGTTGGGAGTGCCCGGTGGTTTTCTACATCATTTGTAGCTAGAAAGATTGATAATCATCAATTCCGACGTATGTATTTTATATTTTTATATGAAGATATGGGGGTACTAACAATATAGTGTTAGAATATATTTATTCTAGCTTTTAGCTAGTTTACTAGATTTATAAGCTGAATGACACGTCTGCATGATTTAGCTGTCAAGCTAGCATTAGCAGCTCTAGCAGAAGCCAATGACACGTATCGGTAACTAGCCTAGCTATCTACCGTTAGCTAGCCAAAGAAACTGATTGAACCAGGGATGGTTTATAGCTAATAGCTCAACCGGCATTACCTATCTAGCTAACATTATAGAACATATACATTACGGCGAAGAAAAGCCGTTAGCAGACGTGTATTACTAGCTAACCAAATGATGGATGTTAGCTAACTCAACGTTTTCCCATCACCCAGCAGCTATCCATCTAACGCTATCTAACGGTACGCTCGCTTCTCGTGGTGTTGATTCATGAGACGTGATTGGAATTGATTCTTCTAACGTTAGTAAATTATGTTTCAGGTTATTAACCATACCCACACGTTACGTAGCTAGCGTAAGCTAGCTACTGTAACGCCCTACAATATTTTGTTTTGATTATTCAGAAACGATTAACGTTTGACAGTTAGCTGTAGGTGGGTTCTTAGTGTTTAGAAGTTGTCTAGCCCCATATGACATCCATTACTGCCCAATGCAATGCGCGTACCTTGGGTTTATTCCTTACGTCTTGCAACGGAAACTTTGTACCGTTTAAGAAGTCAACTGAGAGAGACCTACCTGAATTTTTCCGATAGAAACTCTCGTTTTCGTTGCAAAACTTTTTCAGTTTGGAGGAAACATTTTTTGCAACAGAATTTGCGTAATGAATACACTCCAGGGGTCATAACGTCAGGGGTATGTTCAACATAGCCAAAAACATTTCGAAATGTTTTTGGCTATGTTAAACGTTTTAGTCAAGGGAAACGGTGCTGAAGAGAAGAACGGTGTGGTTATGGTGGCTCAGAGGGCTATTGTATATGGTGGGCTGCACAATATTGTGCGATTAGCTACAAATGGTCACACTGGTGATGTATGTATCTCACTGTGTCACACCCATATTGATCAGGGTACACCCACCAAACAGCCGCAAACAGACCTCAAAAGCTGTTGAAGAATGGTGCACACCGTTTGGTGCATACCATTGCTACACAATGTAGCAAACGTTGAACCGAACTGAATGCACACCAGTATTGAAACGTCATTAAAAGTGCTTGTTTTCCATTATTTAGGACTTTGATAGAGGCATCCTATCCCAATAGAGGAAGATGAGGCTGAAAGAGATCCAGAGGACAGCTCATCCAGCATGGAGTCCTGCCCCCCACCACCCTATCTGCCTGGCTTTAGGTAGGGCACAAATGTTACCTGTATCAGGCCTGTCCATACCTGTCCTGCACTAACCCTAACTCTTCTACCTAACCTTAGGTAGGGCACAAATGTTACCTGTATCAGGCCTGTCCATACCTGTCCTGCACTAACCCTAACTCTTCTACCTAACCTTAGGTAGGGTAGAACTGTTTTGTGTATCAGGACTGTCATGCACTTATACAGTAAATAGTTACAGATGTTTAGGCATTCTTGCCAGTAGCCTCCCAGATCTGTTTATGCTATCTAGCCAACTTTTTTTTTTTTTTTTTTTTTTTTTTACCTTTATTTAACCAGGTAGGCTAGTTGAGAACAAGTTCTCATTTACAACTGCGACCTGTAACTGATGATAACAGGCTTCACTTTGAATTCTGAATAATATACTCTTGAGTTCTTGTGATTTTATTAGATTTCTTTCTTGGTCTGTTTGTGTTGACGAACAGGCACGTCTGCTCAGCAGCTGGATGCGTCGTTCAACACCACTGCCGCCTTGGAAATATTCCAGGTGGATTTTGCCGATCCTTCTCTGGACATGAAACTCAAGGGGTCCCTACCTACTTCTAACAGGTAAGCAACAAAATGAGCTGCTAACCCAATACTATACGAGTTATCAAGTTAATATATTATTGTATCAATACATATGATTCAACCTATAAAATGTGATTTGATATCTGTGCCCAAGGCTACATAGTCTGGTGTGGGTAAACTTTGGAGCAGGAGAAGACGGTTTGGGAGGGAGACTGATTGGAGGCAGTGATAATGGCACGGTAACGGTGTATAGCCCAGAAGCCATCGTAACATCAGGGGAAGAGGCAATAATAGGACAGTCTGACAAACACACTGGGCCTGTCAGAGCACTAGACTTCAACCCCTTTCAGGTAATAATGGTAGCAGCCTGTCAAGTCTTTGGCCAATTCTCACTTGTAGTTTGGCATGCAAACTACAAGTTTTTTTTTTCTCATTTGAATGTACTCTCTCTCTCAGAGTAATCTGTTGGCGTCAGGGGCAAACGATTCAGAGATCTACATCTGGGATCTGAACAATTTCAGCAATCCAATGACACCCGGGACAAAGTCACAGGTAAATGTCTCTGGGGAAGTTTGTCCTGTTCTCTTCTGTTTCCATTGAACTTCTTCTCTAAATCAAAATGGTGGGTATTCCAGGGTGATTTAAATCCCTGGAATGAGTCTTCATTGAATTTTTAACCGTTTTCTCCATGTTTCCCCTCTTTGTAGCTTTGTGAGGTAAGAGTGAAAGCCTGTGTGTGTGTGTGTGTGTGTGGTTGTTGTGTGGTGGCTTTAACATGTGTGGGCTGGTGGGAATGTTAAATAACATAATACTTCCTCCTATCAAGATATTACTGAAGTCTCAAAGAAATAGCCTGTGACGACAGTCTTCCACAGTGTGGCAGTGTTGGGAATTGGCAGTGTTGGGAATTGGCAGTGTTGGGAATTTTGGCTTAGCTTTTTGATGTGTAATAACACTTTTCTTTTTTGTTAATCTCTAAAATGTGTGCCGTGACATTCTCCAATCAATAATTCCTGGAGGAATATCTATATTTGTAACAGTGCTGTTCCTTCTCTCCCCGTCCACCTAGCCTCCTGAAGATATCAGTGTAGTGTCGTGGAACAGACAGGTCCAACACATCCTGGCCTCTGCAAACCCCAGTGGGAAAGCAGTGGTCTGGGACCTGAGGAAGAACGAGCCCATCATCAAGATTAGTGACCACAGCAACCGGGTGAGTACAGTAGATTGGTGACCACAGCAACCGGGTGGGTACAGTAGATTGGTGACCACAGCAACATGGTGGGTACAGTAGATTGGTGACCACAGCAACAGGGTGGGTACAGTAGATTGGTGACCACAGCAACCGGGTGGGTACAGTAGATTGGTGACCACAGCAACCGGGTGGGTACAGTAGATTGGTGACCACAGCAACCGGGTGGGTACAGTAGATTGGTGACCACAGCAACCGGGTGGGTACAGTAGATTGGTGACCACAGCAACCGGGTGGGTACAGTAGATTGGTGACCACAGCAACCGGGTGGGTACAGTAGATTGGTGACCACAGCAACCGGGTGGGTACACTAGTCTGTCCTGAGGAACCACTGTGAGACTGGACTGTATCATGTTAGCTCCCCTCTCATACTGACTCTAGTCAGAAGTTAACCGGGTGGGTACACTAGTCTGTCCTGAGGAACCACTGTGAGACTGGACTGTATCATGTTAGCTCCCCTCTCATACTGACTCTAGTCAGAAGTTAACCGGGTGGGTACACTAGTCTGTCCTGAGGAACCACTGGGAGACTGGACTGTATCATGTTAGCTCCCCTCTCATACTGACTCTAGTCAGACGTTAACCGGGTGGGTACACTAGTCTGTCCTGAGGAACCACTGTGAGACTGGACTGTATCATGTTAGCTCCCCTCTCATACTGACTCTAGTCAGAAGTTAACCGGGTGGGTACACTAGTCTGTCCTGAGGAACCACTGTGAGACTGGACTGTATCATGTTAGCTCCCCTCTCATACTGACTCTAGTCAGAAGTTAACCGGGTGGGTACACTAGTCTGTCCTGAGGAACCACTGTGAGACTGGACTGTATCATGTTAGCTCCCCTCTCATACTGACTCTAGTCAGAAGTTAACCGGGTGGGTACACTAGTCTGTCCTGAGGAACCACTGTGAGACTGGACTGTATCATGTTAGCTCCCCTCTCATACTGACTCTAGTCAGACGTTAACCGGGTGGGTACACTAGTCTGTCCTGAGGAACCACTGTGAGACTGGACTGTATCATGTTAGCTCCCCTCTCATACTGACTCTAGTCAGAAGTTAACCGGGTGGGTACACTAGTCTGTCCTGAGGAACCACTGTGAGACTGGACTGTATCATGTTAGCTCCCCTCTCATACTGACTCTAGTCAGAAGTTAACCGTGTGGGTACACTAGTCTGTCCTGAGGAACCACTGTGAGACTGGACTGTATCATGTTAGCTCCCCTCTCATACTGACTCTAGTCAGACGTTAACCGGGTGACATGGATACCAGAAGTTACCACACAACATGGCATGTAGAAATGTTAAAAGGCTGTTGTGTTGTAAATTCACTGTTCAGGGATGCTCTGGTCTGATGTAGTGTCGTAGATGCTCTGTTCAGGGATGCTCTGGTCTGATGTAGTGTCGTAGATGCTCTGTTCAGGGATGCTCTGGTCTGATGTAGTGTCGTAGATGCTCTGTTCAGGGATGCTCTGGTCTGATGTAGTGTTGTAGATGCTCTGTTCAGGGATGCTCTGGTCTGATGTAGTGTCGTAGATGCTCTGTTCAGGGATGCTCTGGTCTGATGTAGTGTCGTAGATGCTCTGTTCAGGGATGCTCTGGTCTGATGTAGTGTCGTAGATGCTCTGTTCAGGGATGCTCTGGTGTGATGTTGTGTTGTGTCGTAGATGCTCTGTTCAGGGATGCTCTGGTGTGATGTAATGTTGTGTTGTAGATGCTCTGTTCAGGGATGCTCTGGTCTGATGTAGTGTTGTGTTGTGTTGTAGATGCACTGTTCAGGGTTGCTCTGGTCTGATGTAGTGTTGTGTTGTAGATGCTCTGTTCAGGGATGCTCTGGTCTGATGTAGTGTTGTGTTGTAGATGCACTGTTCAGGGATGCTCTGGCACCCTGAGGTGGCCACACAGTTGGTCCTGGCCTCAGAAGATGACCGCATGCCAGTTATTCAGATGTGGGACCTGCGCTTTGCCACGTCCCCTCTCAAAGTTCTGGAGAACCACACAAGGTGAGCCTTTGGGACATTGTGCCACACATTGCTTTAAATGGAATTGTTATGTATGATGGTGATGATATGGTCTCTGTTATGGCAGGTGCAGCTAAATACTTCATGTTTCTACCTCCAACAGTGCAGTAATATCTAACAATAGTAATCAACATAATAACACTTTTTTTTAAATTAAATGTTGATGATGTGCTACTTTAATTGTCTGTATGTCGTTTGTTGTGTTTTTATTGGTGTTGTATGTATTAAGTGGTTCAATCACATTTCCTTTTTAGGGATTAGTAAAGTATAATTAGTTCTTCTAGCTTGGCGGCTGTTGTTTCATAGTTGAAGTTAAAAGAGAATGCCTCGACTGTCGGTGATGATGGCTTGATGGTTTTCCTCCTCAGGGGACTTCTGTCCATAGCGTGGAGCCAAGCAGACCCAGAGCTGTTGCTCAGTAGTGCTAAAGACAACAGGATCCTCTGCTGGAACCCAAACACTGGAGAGGTACCTGCTTTTTGGCTCTGTTCTGAAGGCCTCATCGCGTCATGTGGTGTATATGGCCTCCATCACAAGGCCCCCGCCATCTTTCCCTGCCCAGGGCTTCTTCAGATGCCTCTGTTGTCTAGGTGATCTGTCTCTACAATGTCGTGGTGATCCAATCTCTCTCCCGTCTCTCTAGGTGATCTATGAATTACCAACCACCAACCAGTGGTGCTTTGACATCCAGTGGTGTCCCAGGAACCCAGCGCTGCTGTCTGCGGCCTCGTTTGACGGGTGGATCAGTGTTTACAGCGTGATGGGAGGAAGCCTGGAGGCCCAGCAGCAGAGCAGGGCTGATCAGGTAGAGAGTCTCCATCTGTCTTACAGCTCTATCTGTGGCCGTGTCTATTTCCTGTCTAAAGGAAACCACCCACAATCCAGTGTTGCCACTGGAAGTCGCTCTGGATAAGAGGGTCTGCTAAATGCTAAAACGTCAAAGGTTCCCTCTTTCCTATGTAGTGCACTAATTTTGAACAGGGGCCAAAAGTAGTGCACTATTTATGGAATAGATGTGATTTGATAGTTGAAACATTTTGGTGTAGTCAGGCATCTAGCCTAGTGTTGAATGTGGTTGCTACTGCAGCTATAATGGTAGGGTATGGTTGTAGACCTCATTTAAAGACCTCTGCTCATTTCTCTTACCTTTTTATATAATATTTAGATTGGAATGCAGTCTTTGTGTGGTACTTTGCCACAGATCTCCTCGTCCTTTGACACCATGGATCCGTTTGGGACAGGCCAGGTGCTGCCCCCTCTGCAAGTTCCCCAAGCCACCCCTCAGACCACCCTGGTCGCTCCGCTGAGGAAGCCCCCCAAGTGGGTTCGTAGGCCCGTAGGAGCCTCATTCGCTGTAAGTACAATGTACTTGACTTTTGCTTTTTTTTGTTGTTGTTGCTTTTTATATCCATCTTTTGTATTTCAGAAGGAAAATAACATAAGTAAATGCCTATTGTGAGGAACCCCAATATGTTTAAGCAGTAAAGCATGACAACCTGTGGATTATGTTGGAGACACACGGTTAAAGTCTATTCTTAGGCATGACAACCTGTGGATTATGGTGGAGACACACGGTTAAAGTCTATTCTTAGGCATGACAACCTGTGGATTATGGTGGAAACACACGGTTAAAGTCTATTCTTAGGCATGACAACCTGTGGATTATGGTGGAAACACACGGTTAAAGTCTATTCTTAGGCATGACAACCTGTGGATTATGGTGGAGACACACGGTTAAAGTATATTCTTAGGCATGACAACCCGTGGATTATGGTGGAAACACACGGTTAAAGTGTATTCTTAGGCATGACGTAAAGTGTTACTCTTCGGTCACGCTCTACTTATAAAGGGACTATATGTGCTTATGACAAGTCTTACAATGTATTATAACTGCATCATAGTAATAGTACATTTCCCCCCCATCCTCTTCTCCTTGTAGTTTGGTGGGAAGCTGATCACCTTTGAGAGTCCTAAGGCTCCAGTCCAGAGCCCGCAGCCCGTCCCCGTCCCCAGGCAGGTGTTTGTGAGCCAAGTCACCACGGAAACAGAGCTCCTCCAACGTTCCAGGGAGCTGCAGGCTGCTCTGCAATCTGGATCCTTGTCAGACTACTGCCAGGCCAAGATCCACAAGGCCCCCACAGACTCTGAACAGGACATATGGAAGTTTCTCCTGGTAGGTGTTATGACACTGCACAGTGGCATGAAAAGTTCATTTTAAAGGAATAATGGACGATTTTGGCAATTAAGCAACTTTTCTACATACCCCAGGGTCAAACAATGTAATATTATAGAGACAGTGTGATATTTTGGCATTTAATCCCTGTTTCTACTCACCCAGAGTCACATGATCTCATGGATACCATTTTTGCCTCTGCATGCAGTTTTGAAGGTAGTTTCGGGAGCCATTGCTAACTAGCGTTAGCACAATGACTGGAAGTCTCCTGGAACTGTTAGCATGTTAAAATGGTATCCATGAGTTCATCTGACCCTCGTTAAGTAGAAACGTTGCTTAATTGCCAAAATGTTTTTAAAAAAGTCCTGTTATCTGTGACATCTGTGGTCCTGTCTGTCCTTCAGACTGAACAGTAGTAGGACTCACAGAACACCTATGGAGATGACTCATTTCCATGAACAGTAGGCTTCTCTGTACAATGTATTTGGGTAGATAGGCACTCAGGAGCCAAGACCGACATATGATGAACACAAGTTCTGCAAGGGTTGTTTAGGTTTCTAATGTTGTCCACCTGACGTTTGCAGGTCAACTTTGAAGATGAAGCCCGGGTCAAATTCCTGAGACTTTTGGGTTTCAGCAAAGTGGATTTAGAGAGAAAGATATCCACCTGCTTGGGGAAGAACGTGCAGCCTAACGGACATGGAGTGGATGCCAACGATCTGGCTGAGAAGATACAGCTCCTCTCTACTCAGGTCAGTCCAGGAACATACCTCTACATAGCCCATTCTCTTTTATAGTACTCCTAATACTAGTCTAGACTGCATATCTTCCACCGTCCACTAGAGGACAGTGACGAGTATCAGAAGTGATATGTGATCTCTTTTTCATAACAACATGAATCCTGTCACCTTTTTTATATTATCACCAGTAACCTTCCATAAAAGTACGTTGTCCTCGTTTTGGTTCCAGAGGTCAGAAGAATCCGGGGATGCGGTCGACTCCACCAAGACTCCGGGTTCATCCTCCCCCTCTGACTTTTTCAGTCAGATCCCACCACAACCACAGGACAAGGAGAAGATCAGCTTCCAAATCCCTGTCTCAGCAGGTACTGCTTGTCTTCTGTTCAGTATCACAGCAGTTGGACGTGACTTCCGCTTTCTCTTCCTGTGAAATCTAAACAGTACGGACTGGTTTCCCGGACACATAACAAAAAGCACGTTCAATGTAAAACCTTTTTAGTCCGGCGTTAGACTTAATATGAATCTGTTGTCCTGGTAACTGGCCCTTTGTATGCCTGTAACTCTCCGTATCTCATTCAGTTGCTTTATGCCTCTGTTGTGGCAGATGCAGATGGTCTGATCAGCCAGGCTCTGCTGGTGGGAAACTTTGAGGGAGCGGTGGATCTGTGTCTGAACGACGGGCGATACGCTGAAGCCATCCTGCTGGCTATCAGTGGAGGACAGGAGCTACTGCAGAAGACCCAGCAGACATACCTGGACAAGCAGAGGAACAGCATCTCTATTGTAAAATGGGGAACTTTTGAACCGGGGCCAATTTGGGACTTCCCCTCACACGTCTATTAGATTTATATTATATTTGTATGACTTGATTACTAGCTAGCAAAGTTAGTTTAGTTCAGAATATAGTTATTTTATATCAAGAGTGCAAAATAATCTGATTTACTGAGTCAACATGAATAAATACAACATGGTTAAGTCTACTGGCCACCCCTCATAGCCTGGTCCCTCTAGGTTTCTTCCTATGTTTTGGCCTTTCTCTGTAGTTTTTCCCAGCCACCGTGCTTCTACACCTGCATTGTTTGGGGTTTTATGCTGGGTTTCTGTACAGCACTTTGAGATATCAGCTGATGTAAGAAGGGCTTTATAAATACATTTGATTTGATTTTGATTTACTATCGACCGTCCTCAGCTGATCTCATCCGTGGTGACCCAGAACTGGGGAGACATGGTGCAGAGCTGTGACTTGGATAACTGGAAGGAGGCCCTCGCTGCTCTCCTGACCTACGCTCACCCCAAACAGTTTGCTCCTCTGTGTGGTAAGAACACCAGGATGTTGAGGATTGTAACAAAGGAATCAGTAAACCCCGACTTGCTTTTACCTTGAGTTCAGCACTTATTTCTGCAGTCACTAGAAATCTATTTCACAAGAGACACCTGATTGTACCTGATGGGCTGTTCTGCTTCCTGTTCCTAACCCCTCCCTCCCTTTCTCCTGGTAGGACTATAACTGATCTCTATGCTGTGTAGCTCTTCTGCTTCCTGTTCCTAACCCCTCCCTCAATTTCTCCTGGTAGGACTATAACTGATCTCTATGCTATGTAGCTCTTCTGCTTCCTGTTCCTAACCCCTCCCTCCCTTTCTCCTGGTAGGACTATAACTGATCTTTATGCTGTGTAGCTCTTCTGCTTCCTGTTCCCAACCCCTCCCTCCCTTTCTCCTGGTAGGACTATAACTGATCTCTATGCTATGTAGCTCTTCTGCTTCCTGTTCCTAACCCCTCCCTCCCTTTCTCCTGGTAGGACTATAACTGATCTCTATGCTATGTAGCTCTTCTGCTTCCTGTTCCTAACCCCTCCCTCCCTTTCTCCTGGTAGGACTATAACTGATCTCTATGCTATGTAGCTCTTCTGCTTCCTGTTCCCAACCCCTCCCTCCCTTTCTCCTGGTAGGACTATAACTGATCTTTATGCTGTGTAGCTCTTCTGCTTCCTGTTCCTAACCCCTCCCTCCCTTTCTCCTGGTAGGACTATAACCGATCTCTATGCTATGTAGCTCTTCTGCTTCCTGTTCCTAACCCCTCCCTCCCTTTCTCCTGGTAGGACTATAACCGATCTCTATGCTATGTAGCTCTTCTGCTTCCTGTTCCTAACCCCTCCCTCCCTTTCTCCTGGTAGGACTATAACCGATCTCTATGCTATGTAGCTCTTCTGCTTCCTGTTCCTAACCCCTCCCTCCCTTTCTCCTGGTAGAACTATAACTGATCTCTATGCTATGTAGCTCTTCTGCTTCCTGTTCCTAACCCCTCCCTCCCTTTCTCCTAGTAGGACTATAACTGATCTCTATGCTATGTAGCTCTTCTGCTTCCTGTTCCTAACCCCTCCCTCCCTTTCTCCTGGTAGAACTATAACTGATCTCTATGCTGTGTAGCTCTTCTGCTTCCTGTTCCTAACCCCTCCCTCCCTTTCTCCTGGTAGGACTATAACCGATCTCTATGCTATGTAGCTCTTCTGCTTCCTGTTCCTAACCCCTCCCTCCCTTTCTCCTGGTAGGACTATAACCGATCTCTATGCTATGTAGCTCTTCTGCTTCCTGTTCCTAACCCCTCCCTCCCTTTCTCCTGGTAGGACTATAACCGATCTCTATGCTATGTAGCTCTTCTGCTTCCTGTTCCTAACCCCTCCCTCCCTTTCTCCTGGTAGGACTATAACTGATCTCTATGCTATGTAGCTCTTCTGCTTCCTGTTCCTAACCCCTCCCTCCCTTTCTCCTGGTAGGACTATAACCGATCTCTATGCTATGTAGCTCTTCTGCTTCCTGTTCCTAACCCCTCCCTCCCTTTCTCCTGGTAGGACTATAACTGATCTCTATGCTATGTAGCTCTTCTGCTTCCTGTTCCTAACCCCTCCCTCCCTTTCTCCTGGTAGGACTATAACCGATCTCTATGCTATGTAGCTCTTCTGCTTCCTGTTCCTAACCCCTCCCTCCCTTTCTCCTGGTAGGACTATAACCGATCTCTATGCTATGTAGCTCTTCTGCTTCCTGTTCCTAACCCCTCCCTCCCTTTCTCCTGGTAGGACTATAACTGATCTCTATGCTGTGTAGCTCTTCTGCTTCCTGTTCCTAACCCCTCCCTCAATTTCTCCTGGTAGGACTATAACTGATCTCTATGCTATGTAGCTCTTCTGCTTCCTGTTCCTAACCCCTCCCTCCCTTTCTCCTGGTAGGACTATAACTGATCTTTATGCTGTGTAGCTCTTCTGCTTCCTGTTCCCAACCCCTCCCTCCCTTTCTCCTGGTAGGACTATAACTGATCTTTATGCTATGTAGCTCTTCTGCTTCCTGTTCCTAACCCCTCCCTCCATTTCTCCTGGTAGGACTATAACCGATCTCTATGCTATGTAGCTCTTCTGCTTCCTGTTCCTAACCCCTTTCTCCTGGTAGGACTATAACCGATCTCTATGCTATGTAGCTCTTCTGCTTCCTGTTCCTAACCCCTCCCTCCCTTTCTCCTGGTAGGACTATAACCGATCTCTATGCTATGTAGCTCTTCTGCTTCCTGTTCCTAACCCCTCCCTCCCTTTCTCCTGGTAGGACTATAACCGATCTCTATGCTATGTAGCTCTTCTGCTTCCTGTTCCTAACCCCTCCCTCAATTTCTCCTGGTAGGACTATAACTGATCTCTATGCTATGTAGCTCTTCTGCTTCCTGTTCCTAACCCCTCCCTCCCTTTCTCCTGGTAGGACTATAACTGATCTTTATGCTATGTAGCTCTTCTGCTTCCTGTTCCTAACCCCTCCCTCCCTTTCTCCTGGTAGGACTATAACCGATATCTATGCTATGTAGCTCTTCTGCTTCCTGTTCCTAACCCCTCCCTCCCTTTCTCCTGGTAGGACTATAACTGATCTCTATGCTATGTAGCTCTTCTGCTTCCTGTTCCCAACCCCTCCCTCCTTTTCTCCTATATAGACTATCTGGAGGGTGAGAGGACTCTGTCTGCAGGCATGTCTCTGTTACATCTTCTATCTAACCTTTCCTACTCTCTCTCCCTCTCTTCCTTGCTCTCCCTCCCTCTCCTGCTACTGTAGAGACCCTGGGGTCGCGTCTGGAGGGGGAGAGGACAGAGAAACGCTGTCTGCAGGCATGTCTCTGTTACATTTGCTCTGGGAACATTGAAAAACTAGTGGAATGCTGGGCCCTGCAGAGGGACTGCTCATCTCCCCTGGTTTTAGAGGTAACAAATAGTTTTTTATCTATATATGTATCCTTAATTTAACCATGGAAGTCACTTTTCCAAGTGAACCCCTAGTGTTATGATGATGTGATAACTGGCCACAGATACTATCTGTATTGACGTTGTAGGAACCAGGTAGTAACGTTATGTCGTCTGTGTGATTGACCGCCAGGACTTGGTAGAGAAGATGATGGTTCTGCGTAAGTCTGTGGAGCGTCTGAGGAACAGCGAGGTGGTTGTACAGAGTCCTATCCTGGCTGACAAGCTGACTCACTATGCTGGTCTCCTAGCTTCACAAGGCAGCCTGGCTACAGCCCTGTCCTACCTGCCAGACTCCTCAGACCAGGTAAACACAACCTCCACTACTCTTCAGATACCTTATCAACTAGGACATGTTTAAACGTGTCATCATGCTTCAAAGACGCCATGTTTTCTCTCTCCTGGATTGTGTTCAGACCTGCATTTTAATATGTAAGTTGTGCTTCGTTGATCTTGCCTGGTGAAAGGGAACTAATGATGTAGTCCAGAAAGGGTATTTCCCACCATCTGTTACTCCAGAGGGCTGTACTGCAAAGCAGGATCAATGAGTTAGCCAGCTTACTTTGATAAACAACCAGAAATTACTACAGATTTTCTGGTTCGTTAACAAAGCTAAACGTCCATGTGTTATTGGCTGTTGAGTCAATAAAACCATGCCCATTTCAAGTTTATTATTATAATATTTAGGCGAGTTAGCCGGCTAACTCCCTGGTTTATAGTTTACCCCTCGGGCAGGCTGACGCATCAAACTGTTTGAAATATTTCAAGTACTATTATAACTGTGTTGTGGTTTTGTTCTGTGGTGTTTGTCTTCCTGCAGGCTTGCATCATGATGATGAGAGACCGGCTGTTCCACGCCCAGGGAGGGGGAGGAGCAGCGGGGGGTCAACAGCCCCCACCGTTCCCTTACAACGTAGTCAGGGTGACGGGGGGCGACCCTGACCCCGCTCAGGCCCCTGCTGTCCCCGTCCAAGCACAACCACCGGCACAGACAACACAGACACCGGTATTTAGGAATTCATGCATTTTATTTGACACTTTTGCCTCAGACATGAGAATGCAACAGTACACACATAAAAATTATTGAGGATTATACAACACAAAGTAAACAGATGCATTTCCATTGATTTATACATTGATGAATCTAACCTCCACTTGAGGTGTCCATGACATCGTAACAGTTACTAGAGTACATGTAGTGAAACATCTTGGTGTATTGTAGAAGACATCGTAACAGTTGCTACAGTACATGTAGTGAAACATCTTGGTGTATTGTAGAAGACATCGTAACAGTTGCTACAGTACATGTAGTGAAACATCTTGGTGTATTGTAGAAGACATCGTAACAGTTACTACAGTACATGTAGTGAAACATCTTGGTGTATTGTAGAAGACATCGTAACAGTTACTACAGTACATGTAGTGAAACATCTTGGTGTATTGTAGAAGACATCGTAACAGTTACTAGAGTACATGTAGTGAAACATCTTGGTGTATTGTAGAAGACATCGTAACAGTTACTAGAGTACATGTAGTGAAACATCTTGGTGTATTGTAGAAGACATCGTAACAGTTACTACAGTACATGTAGTGAAACATCTTGGTGTATTGTAGAAGACATCGTAACAGTTACTAGAGTACATGTAGTGAAACATCTTGGTGTATTGTAGAAGACATCGTAACAGTTGCTACAGTACATGTAGTGAAACATCTTGGTGTATTGTAGAAGACATCGTAACAGTTACTAGAGTACATGTAGTGAAACATCTTGGTGTATTGTAGAAGACATCGTAACAGTTACTAGAGTACATGTAGTGAAACATCTTGGTGTATTGTAGAAGACATCGTAACAGTTACTAGAGTACATGTAGTGAAACATCTTGGTGTATTGTAGAAGACATCGTAACAGTTACTAGAGTACATGTAGTGAAACATCTTGGTGTATTGTAGAAGACATCGTAACAGTTACTACAGTACATGTAGTGAAACATCTTGGTGTATTGTAGAAGACATCGTAACAGTTACTAGAGTACATGTAGTGAAACATCTTGGTGTATTGTAGAAGACATCGTAACAGTTACTACAGTACATGTAGTGAAACATCTTGGTGTATTGTAGAAGACATCGTAACAGTTACTACAGTACATGTAGTGAAACATCTTGGTGTATTGTAGAAGACATCGTAACAGTTACTACAGTACATGTAGTGAAACATCTTGGTGTATTGTAGAAGACATCGTAACAGTTACTACAGTACATGTAGTGAAACATCTTGGTGTATTGTAGAAGACATCGTAACAGTTGCTACAGTACATGTAGTGAAACATCTTGGTGTATTGTAGAAGACATCGTAACAGTTACTAGAGTACATGTAGTGAAACATCTTGGTGTATTGTAGAAGACATCGTAACAGTTACTACAGTACATGTAGTGAAACATCTTGGTGTATTGTAGAAGACATCGTAACAGTTACTAGAGTACATGTAGTGAAACATCTTGGTGTATTGTAGAAGACATCGTAACAGTTACTACAGTACATGTAGTGAAACATCTTGGTGTATTGTAGAAGACATCGTAACAGTTACTAGAGTACATGTAGTGAAACATCTTGGTGTATTGTAGAAGACATCGTAACAGTTACTACAGTACATGTAGTGAAACATCTTGGTGTATTGTAGAAGACATCGTAACAGTTACTACAGTACATGTAGTGAAACATCTTGGTGTATTGTAGAAGACATCGTAACAGTTACTAGAGTACATGTAGTGAAACATCTTGGTGTATTGTAGAAGACATCGTAACAGTTACTACAGTACATGTAGTGAAACATCTTGGTGTATTGTAGAAGACATCGTAACAGTTACTACAGTACATGTAGTGAAACATCTTGGTGTATTGTAGAAGACATCGTAACAGTTACTAGAGTACATGTAGTGAAACATCTTGGTGTATTGTAGAAGACATCGTAACAGTTACTACAGTACATGTAGTGAAACATCTTGGTGTATTGTAGAAGACATCGTAACAGTTGCTACAGTACATGTAGTGAAACAGCTTGGTGTATTGTAGAAGACATCGTAACAGTTACTAGAGTACATGTAGTGAAACATCAGCTTGGTGTATTGTAGAAGACATCGTAACAGTTGCTACAGTACATGTAGTGAAACATCTTGGTGTATTGTAGAAGACATCGTAACAGTTGCTACAGTACATGTAGTGAAACATCTTGGTGTATTGTAGAAGACATCGTAACAGTTACTACAGTACATGTAGTGAAACATCTTGGTGTATTGTAGAAGACATCGTAACAGTTACTACAGTACATGTAGTGAAACATCTTGGTGTATTGTAGAAGACATCGTAACAGTTGCTACAGTACATGTAGTGAAACATCTTGGTGTATTGTAGAAGACATCGTAACAGTTACTACAGTACATGTAGTGAAACATCTTGGTGTATTGTAGAAGACATCGTAACAGTTACTAGAGTACATGTAGTGAAACATCTTGGTGTATTGTAGAAGACATCGTAACAGTTACTAGAGTACATGTAGTGAAACATCTTGGTGTATTGTAGAAGACATCGTAACAGTTACTACAGTACATGTAGTGAAACATCTTGGTGTATTGTAGAAGACATCGTAACAGTTGCTACAGTACATGTAGTGAAACATCTTGGTGTATTGTAGAAGACATCGTAACAGTTACTACAGTACATGTAGTGAAACATCTTGGTGTATTGTAGAAGACATCGTAACAGTTGCTAGAGTACATGTAGTGAAACATCTTGGTGTATTGTAGAAGACATCGTAACAGTTGCTACAGTACATGTAGTGAAACATCTTGGTGTATTGTAGAAGACATCGTAACAGTTGCTACAGTACATGTAGTGAAACATCTTGGTGTATTGTAGAAGACATCGTAACAGTTACTAGAGTACATGTAGTGAAACATCTTGGTGTATTGTAGAAGACATCGTAACAGTTACTACAGTACATGTAGTGAAACATCTTGGTGTATTGTAGAAGACATCGTAACAGTTGCTACAGTACATGTAGTGAAACATCTTGGTGTATTGTAGAAGACATCGTAACAGTTACTAGAGTACATGTAGTGAAACATCTTGGTGTATTGTAGAAGACATCGTAACAGTTACTAGAGTACATGTAGTGAAACATCTTGGTGTATTGTAGAAGACATCGTAACAGTTGCTACAGTACATGTAGTGAAACAGCTTGGTGTATTGTAGAAGACATCGTAACAGTTGCTACAGTACATGTAGTGAAACATCTTGGTGTATTGTAGAAGACATCGTAACAGTTACTACAGTACATGTAGTGAAACATCTTGGTGTATTGTAGAAGACATCGTAACAGTTACTACAGTACATGTAGTGAAACATCTTGGTGTATTGTAGAAGACATCGTAACAGTTACTAGAGTACATGTAGTGAAACATCTTGGTGTATTGTAGAAGACATCGTAACAGTTGCTACAGTACATGTAGTGAAACATCTTGGTGTATTGTAGAAGACATCGTAACAGTTGCTACAGTACATGTAGTGAAACATCTTGGTGTATTGTAGAAGACATCGTAACAGTTGCTACAGTACATGTAGTGAAACATCTTGGTGTATTGTAGAAGACATCGTAACAGTTACTACAGTACATGTAGTGAAACATCTTGGTGTATTGTAGAAGACATCGTAACAGTTACTAGAGTACATGTAGTGAAACATCTTGGTGTATTGTAGAAGACATCGTAACAGTTACTACAGTACATGTAGTGAAACATCTTGGTGTATTGTAGAAGACATCGTAACAGTTACTACAGTACATGTAGTGAAACATCAGCTTGGTGTATTGTTCTGCTCTCATGCATGTTTCTGTGGCTGCGTTCCATTCTACTTTTGAAGTCGTCCACTATAAAGGGAATAGGGTTCCGGTTCGGACGCCGGCTGTGTATAAATGATGTTTCTCTCCAGGGGCCCTACCAGCCTCCTCTTCCTGTGATGCCAGTGGCTGGCCAGCCTCCTATGACTACAGTCTTCACTCCTCAAGCTGTTACTAACTCCAGAGGGCCACCTCCTCCTTCGTATGGTGGTCTGCCACCCTCCTCCCATGCTCCTCCACCTAGTGGGCTGCCACGTACAGGACTACGACCAGCCTACCCTCAACATCCTGCCACTACCCCAGGTAGGCACTCGCCCTCCGTCCAGGAGGTAGGCACTCGCCCTCCGTCCAGGAGGTAGGCACTCGCCCTCCGTCCAGGAGGTAGGCACTCGCCCTCCGTCCAGGAGGTAGGCACTCGCCCTCCGTCCAGGAGGTAGGCACTCGCCCTCCGTCCAGGAGGTAGGCACTCGCCCTCCGTCCAGGGCCGTGTTCAGCAGCTGTTAAGTCTGGAACTGACCCTGTGTGTAGTATGCTTACTGACTTTATCTTGTTGTTTTTCTAGCCTGTGTTTTTGTTCTACCTTGTTATTTTTATTGCTACATTGATATTGATTTGCTGCATTGTTGGGTTTGGAAGCTTGTAAGAAAGGCATCTCGGGCCTCCCGGGTGGCGCAGTGGTCTAGAGCACTGCATCGCAGTGCTATGCTGCGCCACCAGAGTCTGGGTTCGCGCCCAGGCTCTGTCGCAGCCGGCCGCGACCGGGAGGTCCGTGGGGCGACGCACAATTGGCTTAGCGTCGTCCGGGTTAGGGAGGGTTTGGCCGGTAGGGATATCCTTGTCTCATCGCGCTCCAGCGACTCCTGTGGCGGGCCGGGCGCAGTGCGCGCTAACCGAGGGGGCGGGTGCACGGTGTTTCCTCCGACACATTGGTGCGGCTGGCTTCCGGGTTGGAGGCGCGCTGTGTTAAGAAGCAGTGCGGCTAGGTTGGGTTGTGCTTCGGAGGACGCATGACTTTCGACCTTCGCCTCTCCCGTGCCCGTACGGGAGTTGTAGCGATGAGACAAGATAGTAATTACTAGCGATTGGATACCACGAAAAATTGGGGAGAAAAGGGGATAAAAAATTTAAATAAAAAAAAAAAAAAAAGAAAGGCATCTCACTGTACTTGTGTATGTGACATTAAAACTTGAAACATGTTTGTTGTACATAATATATATCTATCTGAACGTCATATACAAGCTGTGCCGTGCTGAACCAGGTACGACTCTGTCACCTCCCAGACACGACTCCAGACTGGTCTTGATGTAACATGTCTGTCTCCTGTCTTCTCAGGGTTCTCTCCACTCCAGCCATTCCAGCCACAACAGCAGCCCATGTCTGCAGGACTAGGTGGCCCCGGCCTCTCTGCCTTCCCTCCAGGACCTGCTATGCCAGGCTCCAACCTGTCTGGACCTCCCCTGCCTCCCTTCTCTGCCCCTGGCAGCCTCCCCACCATGCCCAGCCCAGGGCTACCTCCGTCAGGCTTCACCCCCACCTCGCTCCCTTCAGGCCCCATGCCAACCAGCTACCAGCAGCCTGGGGCCCCCGTCGGCATGTACCCACCAGGGGGGTCTCACCTTCACAGCCAGGGCCCTCCTGCAGGTCCCCCCTCTGGACCGTACCCTCCCCTGGGACCTGGGTACCCACAAGGAGGTCCTGGAGCCCCAGCCGTCAAGTCCTTCTCTGCTCCGTCGGTTGCTCCTCCTCCTACAGGTACTGACCATGATGCAAGTGGTGTGTTGCGTCCCAAATGCCATCCTATGTCTGATATAGTGCACTACTGTTGACCTGGGCTCGTACGGTCAGTAGGACCCTACTGTTGACCTGGGCTCGTACGGTCAGTAGGACCCTACTGTTGACCGGGACTCGTACGGTCAGTAGGACCCTACTGTTGACCTGGGCTCGTACGGTCAGTAGGACCCTACTGTTGACCGGGGCTCGCACGGTCAGTAGGACCCTACTGTTGACCTGGACTCGTACGGTCAGTAGGACCCTACTGTTGACCTGGACTCGTACGGTCAGTAGGACCCTACTGTTGACCTGGACTCGTACGGTCAGTAGGACCCTACTGTTGACCTGGACTCGTACGGTCAGTAGGACCCTACTGTTGACCGGGGCTCGTACGGTCAGTAGGACCCTACTGTTGACCGGGGCTCGTACGGTCAGTAGGACCCTACTGTTGACCGGGGCTCGTACGGTCAGTAGGACCCTACTGTTGACCGGGGCTCGTACGGTCAGTAGGACCCTACTGTTGACCGGGGCTCGTACGGTCAGTAGGACCCTACTGTTGACCGGGGCTCGTACGGTCAGTAGGACGCTATAAAGGGAATGGGGTGTCATTTGGGACACAGGCGGATGGTGGATTCTTGTTTGACACTTGTCTCTCTTATAAATACTAAATCATGTGTAGTGAGATTTGAGAAGTGAATAACGTAATGTTAATTTATAAATGCTTTTGATTGAGCTGTCCCCCTTGTTTAACTTTCAGGGTACTTCCCTTGGCTGAGTACTCCCCTTGTTGACGATGATGAAGGTGACAGTGAGAGAGACAGACAGGGATAGGTTTGGATATGGTGGGATAAGACTGTGTTAATGCAGACAGGGATAGGTTTGGATAAGACTGTGTTAATGCAGACAGGGATAGGTTTGGATAAGACTGTGTTAATGCAGACAGGGATAGGTTTGGATAAGACTGTGTTAATGCAGACAGGGATAGGTTTGGATAAGACTGTGTTAATGCAGACAGGGATAGGTTTGGATAAGACTGTGTTAATGCAGACAGGGATAGGTTTGGATAAGACTGTGTTAATGCAGACAGGGATAGGTTTGGATAAGACTGTGTCAATGCAGACAGGGATAGGTTTGGATATGGTGGGATAAGACTGTTAATGCAGACAGGGATAGGTTTGGATAAGACTGTGTTAATGCAGACAGGGATAGGTTTGGATAAGACTGTGTTAATGCTGACAGGGATAGGTTTGGATATGGTGGGATAAGACTGTGAATGCAGACAGGGATAGGTTTGGATAAGACTGTGTTAATGCAGACAGGGATAGGTTTGGATAAGACTGTGTTAATGCAGACAGGGATAGGTTTGGATAAGACTGTGTTAATGCAGACAGGGATAGGTTTGGATATGGTGGGATAAGACTGTGAATGCAGACAGGGATAGGTTTGGATAAGACTGTGTTAATGCAGACAGGGATAGGTTTGGATAAGACTGTGTTAATGCAGACAGGGATAGGTTTGGATAAGACTGTGTTAATGCAGACAGGGATAGGTTTGGATAAGACTGTGTTAATGCAGACAGGGATAGGTTTGGATAAGACTGTGTTAATGCAGACAGGGATAGGTTTGGATAAGACTGTGTTAATGCAGACAGGGATAGGTTTGGATAAGACTGTGTTAATGCAGACAGGGATAGGTTTGGATATGGTGGGATAAGACTGTTAATGCAGACAGGGATAGGTTTGGATAAGACTGTGTTAATGCAGACAGGGATAGGTTTGGATAAGACTGTGTTAATGCTGACAGGGATAGGTTTGGATATGGTGGGATAAGACTGTGAATGCAGACAGGGATAGGTTTGGATAAGACTGTGTTAATGCAGACAGGGATAGGTTTGGATAAGACTGTGTTAATGCAGACAGGGATAGGTTTGGATAAGACTGTGTTAATGCAGACAGGGATAGGTTTGGATATGGTGGGATAAGACTGTGAATGCAGACAGGGATAGGTTTGGATAAGACTGTGTTAATGCAGACAGGGATAGGTTTGGATAAGGTGGGATACGACTGTGTTAATGCAGACAGGGATAGGTTTGGATATGGTGGGATAAGACTGTTAATGGAGACATGTAGAAAGGTGTTTGCTTGTGCCGTCACATGATTTTACAGGAACATGTTGAACCGGTCTTTGATTTATAACAAACAATGTAACGATGTAGTGAAATAATCCATGCTAAATCACTGTTGTTGGTGATTTACATTTACTATTTTAATACCAAAGTATCTGTTTTTTAAGTTTATGATATTTGAGTACTAAAAAATTTCAATTTACCACAGTATTAGGCTATGCCAAGTAGTGAAAATAATGCAACAACAATAATGTGTTATTATTGTCAGTCCGTGTGTCCAATCTAACTGCACTGTGATGCTGCCTGGCCGTGGCCTGCTGTCTGAAGTGACCTGCTGCCTGGCCGTGGCCTGCTGTCTGTTGAAGTGGCCTGGCCGTGGCCTGCTGTCTGAAGTGACCTGCTGCCTGGCCGTGGCCTGCTGTCTGTTGAAGTGGCCTGGCTTTGGCTGCTGTCTGGATTCTTAAAAAGCCACAAGTGTCTTGTGGCTGACTATTCATCTTTCACTATCTATAGGACAAGATGGCTGGAATGACCCACCAGCAGTATGTGGGGGTTCTAGGAAGAAAAAGGTATCTCCTCTGGATAAATTACCTTCATACCGGATTCCCCATCCTCTCTGATAACATGGACTAGCTCAGACTGGAGAAATGTGGACCAGTTCCAATTTGTCCAACCCAGTCCAGGACCAGTAGACCATCTTGATAATGTTAATAGCTACAATCTTAGTTGTATGTAAACCAGTATTCAGTGAATCTATGTTCTCCAGATGTTGGAGACTGTCTTTGGTATTTCAGTACTTTCACGTGTTTAAACATTCATTAAGATCTTAGCTGTATATTAACCAGTATAAGGTGAAGGTTTTATGTCTGTAAGAAACCTGCTAGTGTGTGAATCTGTGTTCTGTCCGTGTCTCAGGTTGCTCCAGACAACTACACCCCTCCTGCTCCCATCACCGCCCCTGTTATGGGGGGTTACCCCATGGAGGGCCATCATCAGCCCCAAGGACAGCAGGGCCACGACCCCAGTCGCACCCAGAAGGGCCACGACCCCAGCCGCACGCAGCAGTTCCCCCCAGGGGCCCCTCAGGAGCCCAGCGTACAGGTCAGTGACAACCTAGTCTCAAGCCCTTCTGTGTTTCTCCATGCCCAGTTCTGGAGCCAGAATACAGTGGGATTTCTGGTAGCATGAGACTAGTGCGAACCTAACCCAGTACCATTTACTTTCTTATTAAAGGCCTGGCAGGCCGACCTCTAACCCCTAAAGTCAGGATACCAGTTACTTATAGGTAGGCAGATCTCTAACCCCTAAAGTCAGGATACCAGTTACTTATAGGTAGGCCGACCTCTAACCCCTAAAGTCAGGATACCAGTTACTTATAGGTAGCCTGACCTCTAACCCCTAAAGTCAGGATACCAGTTACTTATAGGTAGGCCGACCTCTAACCCCTAAAGTCAGGATACCAGTTACTTATAGGTAGGCAGATCTCTAACCCCTAAAGTCAGGATACCAGTTACTTATAGGTAGCCTGACCTCTAACCCATAAAGTCAGGATACCAGTTACTTATAGGTAGCCTGACCTCTAACCCCTAAAGTCAGGATACCAGTTACTTATAGGTAGCCTGACCTCTAACCCCTAAAGTCAGGATACCAGTTACTTATAGGTAGGCCGACCTCTAACCCCTAAAGTCAGGATACCAGTTACTTATAGGTAGCCTGACCTCTAACCCATAAAGTCAGGATACCAGTTACTTATAGGTAGCCTGACCTCTAACCCCTAAAGTCAGGATACCAGTTACTTATAGGTAGCCTGACCTCTAACCCCTAAAGTCAGGATACCAGTTACTTATAGGTAGGCCGACCTCTAACCCCTAAAGTCAGGATACCAGTTACTTATAGGTAGGCCGACCTCTAACCCCTAAAGTCAGGATACCAGTTACTTATAGGTAGCCTGACCTCTAACCCCTAAAGTCAGGATACCAGTTACTTATAGGTAGGCCGACCTCTAACCCCTAAAGTCAGGATACCAGTTACTTATAGGTAGGCCGACCTCTAACCCCTAAAGTCAGGATACCAGTTACTTATAGGTAGGCAGACCTCTAACCCCTAAAGTCAGGATACCAGTTACTTATAGGTAGGCCGACCTCTAACCCCTAAAGTCAGGATACCAGTTACTTATAGGTAGGCAGATCTCTAACCCCTAAAGTCAGGATACCAGTTACTTATAGGTAGGCCGACCTCTAACCCCTAAAGTCAGGATACCAGTTACTTATAGGTAGGCCGACCTCTAACCCCTAAAGTCAGGATACCAGTTACTTATAGGTAGGCCGACCTCTAACCCCTAAAGTCAGGATACCAGTTACTTATAGGTAGGCCGACCTCTAACCCCTAAAGTCAGGATACCAGTTACTTATAGGTAGGCCGACCTCTAACCCCTAAAGTCAGGATACCAGTTACTTATAGGTAGGCCGACCTCTAACCCCTAAAGTCAGGATAACAGTTACTTATAGGTAGGCAGATCTCTAACCCCTAAAGTCAGGATACCAGTTACTTATAGGTAGGCTGACCTCTAACCCCTAAAGTCAGGATACCAGTTACTTATAGGTAGGCAGATCTCTAACCCCTAAAGTCAGGATACCAGTTACTTATAGGTAGGCAGACCTCTAACCCCTAAAGTCAGGATACCAGTTACTTATAGGTAGGCCGACCTCTAACCCCTAAAGTCAGGATAACAGTTACTTATAGGTAGCCTGACCTCTAACCCCTAAAGTCAGGATACCAGTTACTTATAGGTAGGCTGACCTCGAACCCCTAAAGTCAGGATACCAGTTACTTATAGGTAGGCCGACCTCTAACCCCTAAAGTCAGGATACCAGTTACTTATAGGTAGGCCGACCTCTAACCCCTAAAGTCAGGATACCAGTTACTTATAGGTAGGCCGACCTCTAACCCCTAAAGTCAGGATACCAGTTACTTATAGGTAGGCTGACCTCTAACCCCTAAAGTCAGGATACCAGTTACTTATAGGTAGGCCGACCTCTAACCCCTAAAGTCAGGATACCAGTTACTTATAGGTAGGCAGATCTCTAACCCCTAAAGTCAGGATACCAGTTACTTATAGGTAGGCTGACCTCTAACCCCTAAAGTCAGGATACCAGTTACTTATAGGTAGGCTGACCTCTAACCCCTAAAGTCAGGATACCAGTTACTTATAGGTAGGCAGACCTCTAACCCCTAAAGTCAGGATACCAGTTACTTATAGGTAGGCTGACCTCTAACCCATAAAGTCAGGATACCAGTTACTTATAGGTAGGCCGACCTCTAACCCCTAAAGTCAGGATACCAGTTACTTATAGGTAGGCAGACCTCTAACCCCTAAAGTCAGGATACCAGTTACTTATAGGTAGGCAGACCTCTAACCCCTAAAGTCAGGATACCAGTTACTTATAGGTAGGCAGATCTCTAACCCCTAAAGTCAGGATACCAGTTACTTATAGGTAGGCAGATCTCTAACCCCTAAAGTCAGGATACCAGTTACTTATAGGTAGGCCGACCTCTAACCCCTAAAGTCAGGATACCAGTTACTTATAGGTAGGCAGACCTCTAACCCCTAAAGTCAGGATACCAGTTACTTATAGGTAGGCCGACCTCTAACCCCTAAAGTCAGGATACCAGTTACTTATAGGCAGGCTGACCTCTAACCCCTAAAGTCAGGATAACAGTTACTTATAGGTAGGCTGACCTCTAACCCCTAAAGTCAGGATACCACTTACTTATAGGTAGGCCGACCTCTAACCCCTAAAGTCAGGATACCAGTTACTTATAGGTAGGCAGATCTCTAACCCCTAAAGTCAGGATACCAGTTACTTATAGGTAGGCAGATCTCTAACCCTTGTGTCCCTTCAGCTCCTCCAGGCGCTGCCGGCTGAGAGGGTGGAGCAGAGAGAGATCCCTGCGGAGCACATGGTCCTCAAGCAGACCTTCGACAGCCTGGTTCAACGCTGCCAGCTAGCCGCACAAGACCCAGTAAGTCTTTACACAGGACAGTAGTATCAGCTCTTGTGATTCAAAAGACAGAATTTCTACCCACTCAGCCGGCAGGGGTTAGAGGTCTGCCTACCTATAGCTACATAAGACACAGAGCCATTCTGAAGGTGCTGCTGTTCGAGTCTGACATCCTAATATTCTATATATATATTTTTCTTCTCAGCAAACAAAAAGAAAACTTGACGATGCATCGAAACGCCTTGGTTACCTGTATGACAAGCTGAGAGAGCAAACGGTGAGTACATGTAGCAGATACTCTACCACGGGGCCCAGCCTTAGAGTTCACAAATCTGCTGTTTCAAAACAGACACCTTCAAAACAAATCTGCTTTTTAAACCATTTCACCTGCGTTTTATATTCAAAGTCAGCTGAGTTTTTTTGGGGCTTGAATAGAGTGATCAGGGATAGTTATAGTTAGCTATGGTTTTCCTTCACAGAAAATACATTATTGCAACACATTCTGGCAGAAAATAGCTTCATTTTCATCAATGACAACAGAAGTGGAACGCCATTTGGCTGGCAGCCACACAAGTAAATGAGTTTACAATTAAAAAGCACTGTCTTTTTTTGCTAAAAACGATGCATGGCCATCATATTTCTGTTTAGCATAGAAAGAATGTAGCCAGCTACATTTCCCAATGTTTTGCTTGAAGTTAATCTTGTATTTTACCAGAGAAAAGTTGGCTACACGGGTAAAAAGTGAAAAGTAGCTACACATCAGTCAGAGCGCTATCGGCTGATAGAACGCCGTTCCTGAATTCTCATCCGAGTGGAGAAGGGCAACTGAAGCACAAAATGAGTCTGATGCCGAGCAGAAATTACAATAAGAAGCATTTTACATTTGCTGTACAAAACGCAGCAAGATATTTCTTATTTGTTTTATCTTTTTTCCTGCGTGAAATTTTGTATTAACGCGACTCCTGTACCATGATGTCAGTTAGTTAGTTCTTTTAACCCAGTCAAGTTACTCCACTACATAACAGACCCAGCCATGGTGCTCCACTACATAACAGACCCAGTCAAGTTGCTCCACTACATAACAGACCCAGTCAAGTTGCTCCACTACATAACAGACCCAGTCAAGTTGCTCCACTACATAACAGACCCAGTCAAGTTACTCCACTACATAACAGACCCAGTCAAGTTACTCCACTACATAACAGACCCAGTCAAGTTACTCCACTACATAACAGGCCCAGTCAAGTTACTCCACTACATAACAGGCCCAGTCAAGTTACTCCACTACATAACAGACCCAGTCAAGTTACTCCACTACATAACAGACCCAGTCAAGTTACTCCACTACATAACAGACCCAGTCAAGTTACTCCACTACATAACAGACCCAGTCAAGTTACTCCACTACATAACAGGCCCAGTCAAGTTACTCCACTACATAACAGGCCCAGTCAAGTTACTCCACTACATAACAGACTCAGTCAAGTTACCCCACTACATAACAGACCCAGTCAAGTTACTCCACTACATAACAGACCCAGTCAAGTTACTCCACTACATAACAGACCCAGTGAAGTTACTCCACTACATAACAGACCCAGTCAAGTTACTCCACTACATAACAGACCCAGTCAAGTTACTCCACTACATAACAAAACCCAGTCAAGTTACTCCACTACATAACAGACCCAGTCAAGTTACTCCACTACATAACAGACCCAGTCAAGTTACTCCACTACATAACAGACCCAGTCAAGTTACTCCACTACATAACAGATTGTAAAGGAAATGTGTACATGCCTATAGTAACTTAAATTCTCCCCTCATCCTGTAGCTGTCTAACAACATCCTGGGGGGTTTACATGAGATCAGCCGCTGTGTGGCGGGCAAGAACTACCAGCGTGGCCTAGAGGTCCACACTGCTGTGGTCACCAGCAGCAACTTCAGCGAGATCCAAGCCTTCATGCCCATCCTCAAAGTGGTCATGACCATCGCCAACAAGCTGGGCGTCTGACCACTGATCCCACACCAAGGCTTCTAGAATAAACCTGATTTCCTATCGTGCTCTACTTTTGAACAGATCCTATGGGTTCTTTACGGGCCCTGTGGGATCTGAGGGAACCGAGGGCCCTATGATCTATGAAGGGCCCTTGAGGGCTCTGAGGGGCCCTCGAGGGCTCTATGAGGGCCCCGAGGGCTCTTGTCAAAAGTAGGGCCCTATATAGGGAGTAGAGTGCCATTTGGAACACTCCAAAAAACACACCAAGATAAAACAGCCTTCAGTGTTATCATATGGATGGATCACAATGTTATAGATTAGATATTTATTTCTTTTTCAGCTGTTGAAATGTGCTTTGATAAAAAAACATGATTGTAGATGTGTGGTTTTCGCTTGACTAAAGCCGACTGATTGAAAGGTTTCTGACTTGGCTGATGATGAGAGGTGGTCTTCTCTCTGAGAAGACAAGTTATTGTTACTGTGGTGGTTATCAACAGCAAAACACCCAATATTATTAAACAAGTTGAGTCCTTTAGCTTCTTGATGGGAAGATACCTGATGTTAAATATATATATGGGGGTTACTGATGTGGGATGATGTAGATGGCTGAGGATTTAAATGTCATGTGTTTGAGAGTGGAGAAAGATACGCCATGTCTCTGAACAATGTGGGCTTGGATTCTTTGGCTGTCAGTAGTTCTAAACATGGTAACACATCCCACTAAGGGAAGACTTGGGAGAGCGAGGTTGTATTGTCCACCTTCTTACCTCATCTTTCCTTAACAAACCACACAACGTCCAGCTGCTTTTAGAATAGTTAAGAAGAGTGAATGAGTTATATACACTTTTGTAATACATACTGTACCACAGTGCTGATATTGGTACTTGTTCACTGACAGACCAGTGTGTTCTACAGGCCCGTGTGTTCTACAGGCCCGTGTGTTCTACAGGCCGGTGTGTTCTACAGGCCGGTGTGTTCTACAGGCCACTGTGTTCTACAGACCAGTGTGTTCTACAGACCAGTGTGCCATCTCTTAGTTTGTTACGTTTTCAGACCAAAGCACTGCAACAACTAGCTCTGATCCAGGGTGTTACGTGCAGCTTGTTGACTCAGCTGTGTCAGCACTACGCCCTGGTCCAGAGCTATGCAACAACAGAATGTCATTTGATGATTGTTGTGGCGTTGCTGGATTTTTATAGTCAGTCCTCGTTAGTCACTATAGAGCGGCCCACTGCTGTCAGCTAGCTTGTGTGATTGAGATACTGTATGAGAACTGTGTGTCCTGGTTGTTGGCTTTGCTCCCTGTTTATAGTGTGCTGGCTTCTGTTGTGTATAAACTGTAATAACCACACCACTAAACAGCTTTGGTGTGGTTACACTTGACATTTCATGCTGATTTGAAGAACGTGGCAGTAATCGACTGAAATATGATTTATGACAAAGAAACCCATGAATAAATCTCTTGAAATATTTTTGTGAATTGGAAGTGGTGCGTAAGCTACACTCCCCCTATTTTGTTGTTGTTGTTGACGATTTCCCTGTTTAATAAAGAATTAGTATTTCCCCATTTTTAATAATGAATTAGTAATTCCCTGTGTTTAATAAGGAATTAGCTATTCCCCCTGTTTAATAAGGAATTTAGACATTTCTTATTTGACCTGTTGCATCCTATATTTAGTTTCTAATTGTGCATCGCCATAGAAACGACCTTCCCACGCCACCTTGTTCTTTTTCGGGGGGGTTTGTGCCCAAAAAATGATCACACCAAAGCTGATCCATTCTAGTGATCACACCAAAGCTGATCCATTCTAGTGATCACACCAAAGCTGATCCATTCTAGTGATCACACCAAAGCTGATCCATTCTAGTGTTTTGTTCTCATTGGGAGAGGCCTATGATTACTTAGGTACTAAATATTAGTCTAGATCTAATGTGCTAATTCAAATTAAATGTTTGAGAGCTGGAGCAGTGGAAACGCCTTCTCTAGAGTGATGAATCACGCTTCACTATCTGGTAGTCCGACGAACGCATCTGGGTTTGGCAGATGCCAGGAGAACGCTACCTGTCCTACTGCATAGTGCCAACTGTAAAGTTTGGTGGAGGTATAATGGTCTGGGGCTGTTTTTCATGGTTCAGGCCCCTTAGTTCCAGTGAAGGGAAATCTTAATGCTACAGCATACAATGACATTCTAGACAATTCTGTGCTTCCAACTTTGTGGCAACAGTTTGGGGAAGGCCATTCCTGTTTCAGCATGACAATGCCCCTGTGCACAAAGCGAGGTCCATATAGAAATCGTTTGTCGAGATCGGTGTGGAAGTGGAACTTGACTGGCCTGCACAAAGCCCTGACCTCAACTCCATCGAACACCTTTGGGATGAGTTGGAACGCCGACCTCGAACCAGGACTAATCGCCCAACATCAGTGCCCGACCTCACTAATGCTTTTGTGGCTGAATGGAAGCATGTCCCTGTATTAATGTTCCAACATCTAGTGGAAAGCCTTCCCAGAAGAGTGGAGGCTGTTATAGCAGCAAAGGGGGGGACCAACTCCATATTAATGCCCATGATTTTGGAATGAGATGTTCAACAAGCGGGTGTTCACATACTTTTTGTAATGTAATTTACTATCTGATGTGCTATGTTACACCCTGTTGTGATTTAGTTTAATTGTGTACTATAGGTTGGTTGAAGAGATGTCAGTCAAACAGGTTGGCCAGAGAGAGCAAACAGAGAACATCATGTGGCAGCAGAAGGCATTGAAGTACCTCACCCAGTGCTCATTATTTGTTGCACAAATATTTATACAATCCATTGATGCTTACATTGCCATCCTTTGCTGTATATATTTTTGTTTTGAAATAAAAACATTTTAATTCAGACTTGTATAAATAAGCAAATGTGTCAATGTTTAGTGCAGAAAGTGTATAAAGGGATGATTGTGTTAGGTTGATTCTTCAGCAGAGTAATGTACATGTGGGTCTACAGGAGAGAAGGGGAATGAATGGCACGAGAGACTTAACAACAGCAGGTCAGGCTGAACTGAACTGAGTGGTGAGTATGGAGCGGACCAACAGCATGGAACCAACCAGTGTGGAACCGACTGGTGTGGAACCTGGCAGTGTGGAACCGCTTGTAGTGTGAGCTTAACATATAAGGAATACCTTTTTGTTAAATTTTATTTTTTTATAAAATCCCCAAAATTGACCTGACGACATAGAAATGCCCGTAGTTGCAGAATCACCCAATTACGAGACAGTGATACTATGAATGTTCTGACTTGTCATGTTGTGTCTTGCCAGGTAGGTGGCGCCAAAACTCAGCTATAGCCATACAACAAAGCTGGAGGTTTTAAGGTGGGAACACGTCACCCCACTATCAAAGATTTCTATAACTAACCCAAGATATATCACAGCCTGTCCTTTCTAATGGGAGCAAATTAATCATAGTTGGCAGAACAAGGAAGGAAGTGGGCAGAGCCAAGCTCGAGCTAGTGAGATCCTATTGGCGTGTTCTAGAGTTTATTTGCATATTTCTGTTATGGGAACGCCTACTCTGAAGTGTATTGTACAATAACAAAATTCGCCCTTGCACTCCTAAACATCGCAATTTTTAAAACATTTGGCAAAGCGTAAAATCTACAAAACATCTACTATGTTTGTTACAGACTCTAGATTTAGAAACAGAAAAACGTATGGAGATCAAATGTTTCATCGATGAGATGAAATTGGGGCTATTGGGGTTCCTCTCATCACCATATTTGGTAGTGAGTGGAAACGCCAACCGGTTTCTTCACATTTATACATCCAGTGAAATATCTGGCTCATTGTTCCATCTGTGCCACTATCATCCAAGGGGAATGTAAATGATAGGTAAGGTTCGGGTTTAGGGACGTCCCAATGAGCTCATATAGGAATGACCGGAAATTATAAATTGGATATATATATTTTTTTTTTTACTTCAGACGTGATGCCTTGCTAAGGTTTTCACTCACTTTGCAGGCATGTCGTAGGATTGGTCAGAGGGGAACACATGTTGAAGAACTGTTGCTGATTGGTTGTGTTGAATCAGACGACGTAAGCTGTTGTGCGGGTGATTTTACCAGGTGAACCGCCCTAATGCCATTATGACCTAAAGTAACCTCTTCTTGACACGGTGATGTAACCATAACCTCCATCAAACACAATGCATATGTAATTATCCTACATTCACCAATGGGAAATGAACACAGTCTTATTGTGTTGGTGGGGTGTGTCAGAGTCATATGGGTATATCCCAAATGGCTCCATATTCCCTATATAGTGCACTACTTTTGAATAGAGGTCCCTGGTCAAGTTAAGCACTATATTGGCAATAGAGTGCCATTTGGAGAGCAGGTTATATCTCCATTCATAGTCCTACCCAGACATGATTCCTAGAGCTCTAGCCAGCTTTGAATTTTAGGGAACCCTTCACTTGCAATTTACTGAGAGCTTTGGCCTCAAAGACAAAGATAGCACAGCCATGGATCTGTTTAGTAATCAAATAAAAATGTATTTGCGCCGAATACAACAGAAATGCTTACTTACAAGCCCTTAGCAGCCAGCCTAGTGGTTAGAGCATTGTGCCAGTAACCAAAAAGTTGCTGTATCGAATCCCCGAGCTGACAAGGTAAAAATCTGTTGTTCTGCCCCTGAGCAGGCAGTTAACCCACTGTTCCCCAGGTGCCGAAGACGTGGATGTCGATTATGGCAGCCCCCCCACACCTCTCTGATTCAGAGGGGTTGGGTTAAACGTAGAACACACATTTCAGTTGAATGCATTCAGTTGTACGACTGACTAGGTATCTCCCAATCCAGTTCAATAATAAGCCTACTCCAGTGCTTGACTTGGGATGAAGGAAGTGCAGCAGCTGTCTTTTTCCAAGTTGGTTCATTTGTTGTTGTTTAAAAAAAAAAAAAAAAATTAATGATGCTGATTTGAACAAAACTAAAATGATATAAAAAGCTGTTCAACCTTAACACATATATACAGTTAGTGCATTATCTGCCAGCTGCATTTTTCATTGAATTTACCCTTTGATTATTCACTGTTAAGGGTTCATACACATTTTCCATGACTTAACCACATTTCCATTACTATTATTTGAGGCTACATGAAAAAGTAACCATTATTGACACTGGAAGACTGCGGTGTCTGATCCCATGTAGACCGTTGTGCCATTGATCAAGGCACTTAACCTCCACAAAGTAGAACTGTACTCTTAGTCACATGTTGTCAACATGTGGTCAACCCTCCATTTGGAGAGCTTCTGGGTGTCCAGGCTTGGCTTTTGATCTATCCCTGAAACACCCAAGTCTGCTTATCAAGGTCCTGTTGAGCAGCTGATGTTTAGGCTACAACGCGGTTAGACCAGGGATTGAACAAAAGCCTGCACACCCAGTAGCTATCCTGCAGTGGTGCAAAGTACTTAAGTAAAAAAAATACTTTAAAGTACTACTTAAGTTGTTTTTTGGGGGTGTCTGTACTTTACTATTTATATTTTTAACAACTTTTCCTTCACAAAATTCCTAAAGAAAATGATGTACTTTTTACTCCATACATTTTCCCTGACACCCAAAAGTACTCGTTACATTTTAAATGCTTAGCAGGATAGAAAATGGTCCAATTCGCACACTTATCAAGAGAACATCCCTGTTCATCCCTACTGCCTCTGATCTGGTGGACTCACAAAACAGAGAACATCCCTGTTCATCCCTACTGCCTCTGATCTGGTGGACTCACTAAACAGAGAACATCCCTGTTCATCTCTACTGCCTCTGATCTGGTGGACTCACTAAACAGAGAACATCCCTGTTCATCCCTACTGCCTCTGATCTGGTGGACTCACTAAACAGAGAACATCCCTGGTCATCCCTACTGCATCTGATCTGGTGGACTCACTAAACAGAGAACATCCCTGTTCATCTCTACTGCCTCTGATCTGGTGGACTCACTAAACAGAGAACATCCCTGGTCATCCCTACTGCATCTGATCTGGTGGACTCACTAAACAGAGAACATCCCTGGTCATCCCTACTGCATCTGATCTGGTGGACTCACTAAACAGAGAACATCCCTGGTCATCCCTACTGCATCTGATCTGGTGGACTCACTAAACACAAATGCTTTGTTTTTAAATGATGTCTGAGTGTTGGCGTTTGACCCTGGCTGTATATAAGGAATTTCTATAAAGAATTTTGTATTATTGGTACTTTTACTTTTGATACTTAAGTATATTTTAGCAATTACATTCACTTTTGATACTTAAGTATATTTAAAAATACTTTTAGACTTTTACTCAAGTAGTATTTTACTGGGTGACTCACTTTTACTTGAGTCATTTTCTATTAAGGTATCTTTACTTTTACTCAAGTATGAGAATTGAGTACTTTTTCCACCACTGTATCCTGGAGGATGGTTGCCACCCTTGATATAAAATATTGCAACATTACAACCAAATACTTTTGTTTGTTTCAATGAATCAGGGATCAGATGGATAAGGTAGGATACTTCAAAGCAAGGTATCTAAAGCCTTGTTCCTGCAGGCCTTAATGCTCAAATCAGTTTTGTTTTTCAAATCCGTTTTGGACTACTGACTGTCCAAACAGCGTGGCCAAATCGGATTTGTGTGTGTTCAGACAGCAGTCATTTGCAGACAAGAGTACCCTAGTCGTCATAGTAACAACAGGTGTATGCCATAGTGGTGTAGGCTGATTAGTGGCGGTGATTGTGCTTCCTATCACTCAGACGTCATGTCGCAAGCTAAGATTATGCAAATAAATAGGATTTGAGTCACTTCAAACTGCCAATGTGAACACGGCTTAACTGTTTCTATTTAAGGCTCAAATATTCATATTTGATATCTATGCACAGCATAGGAGGCTGCTGAGGGGAGAACGGATCATAATAATGACAGGAACGGAGCAATGGCATCGAACATCTGGAAACCATGTGTTTGATACCATTCCATTGACTCCACTCCAGTCATTACCATGAGCCTGTTCTCCCCAGTTAGGGTACCACAAATCTCCTGTGATGCACAGCAAGTCATTTGTCAATTCTTACCATTTTTGTTGTCGCAATTACACGGCTACGGTTTAATAGAGGGTAATCCCAGTTTTCCAACGGTGCAGATTTATTTAGGCTAGTGCCGGTGGAAAGTCGACAACGACATTAATGCTTAGTTATAATTAACTAGCGAGATAACTGCTACACGTTGTTTTGAATTGGCTATCTACACTGAACAAAAATATGAATGTGTAACGGATGTGCAATGGCTAGCTAGTCAGCGGTGGTGCGCGCTAATAGCCTTTCAATCGGTGACGTCACTTGCTCTGAGACCTTGAAGTAGTGGTTCCCCTGCAGATCAAGGGGAACCACTACTTCAAGGTCTCAGAGCAAGTGACGTCACCGATTGAAAGGCTATTAGCGCGCACCACCGCTAACGAGCTAGCCATTTCACATCTGTTACAAATGCAACATGTAAAGTGTTGGTCCCATGTTTCATGAGCTGAAATAAAAGATCCCAGAAATGTTCCATATGCACAAACATATTATTTCTCTCAAATTTTGTGAACAAATTTGTTTACATCCCCGTTAGTGAGCATTTAACCATTGCCAAGATAATCTATCCACATGACAGGTCTGGCATATCAAGAAGCTGATTAAACAGTATGATCATTGCACAGGTGAACCTTGTGCTGGGGACAATAAAAGGCCACTCTAAAATGTGCAGTTTTGTCACACAACACAATGTCACAGATGTCTCAAGTTTTGAGGGAGTGTACAATTGGCATGCTGACTGCAGGAATGTTCACCAGAGCTGTTGCCAGAGAATCTAATGTTCTCTACCATAAGCTGCCTCCAGAATTTGGCAGTACGCCCAACTGGCCTCATAACCGCAGACCATGTGTAACCACGCCAGCCCAGGACCTCCACATTCGGCTTCTTCACCTGCGGGATCGTCTGAGACCAGCCACCTGGACAGCTGATGAAACTGTGGGTTAGCACAACCGAAACATTTCTGCACAAACTGTCAGAAACCGTCTCAGGGAAGCTCATCTGTGTGCTCGTCTTCCTCACCAGGGTCTTGACCTGACTGCAGTTCGGCGTCATATCTGACTTCACAGGGCAAAATGCTCACTTCGATGTCCACTGGCAGGCTGGGGAAGTGTGCTCTTCATGGATGAATCCCAGTTTCAACTGTACCGGGCAGATGTCAGACAACGTTTATGGTGTCGTGTGGGCGAGCCGTTTGCTGATGTCAACGTTGTGAACACAGTGCCCAATGGTTGCAGTGGGGTTATGGTATGGGCATGCATAAACTTTGGACAATGAACACAATTGCATTTTATCGATGGCAATTTGAATGGACACAGATACCGTGACGCGATCCTGAGGTCCATTGTCGTGCCATTCTTCCGGCCGCCATCACCTCATGTTTCAGCATGATAATGCACGGCCCCATGTCACACGGAACTTTACACAATTCCTAGAAGCTGAAAATGTGTTTGTTCTTCCATAGCCTGCATTCTCACTAGACTTGTCACCCATTGAGCATGTTTGGGATGCTCTGGATCTATGTGTACGACAGAGTGTTCCAGGTCCCGCCAATATCCAGCAACTTTTCACAGCCATTGAAGAGGAGTGGGACAACATTCCACAGTCCACAATCAACAGCCTGATCAACTCCATGAGAATGAGATTCTTTACTTTATTTCTTTACTTACCTACACACACACACACATACCTTTTTTTCGCACTATTTGTTAGAGCCTGTAAGTAAGCATTTCACTGTAAGGTCTACCTACACCTGTTGTATTCGGCGCACGTGACAAATAAACGTTGATTTGATTTGAGATGTGTCTTGCTGCATTAGGTAAATGGTAGTCACACCAGATACAATGGGGCACAACTTTGGTTTTAGAAGTGGGGGGGACATACAGTTGAAGTCGGAAGTTTACATACACCTAAGCCAAATACATTTCAACTCAGTTTTTCCACAATTCCTGACATTTAATCGAAGTAAAAATTCCCTGTCTTAGGTCAGTTAGGATCACCACTTTATTTTAAGAACGTGAAATGTCAGAATAATAGAAGAGAGAATGATTTATTTCAGCTTGTATTTCTTTCATCACATTCCCAGTGGGTCAGAAGTTTACATACACTCAATTAGTATTTGGTAGCATTGCCTTTAAATTGGTTAACTTGGGTCAAATGTTAGCCAGGTAGCCTTCCACAAGCATCCCACAATAACTTGGGTGAATTTTGGCCCATTCCTCCTGACAGAGCTGGTGTAACGGAGTCAGGTTTGTAGGCCTCCTTGCTCGCACACCCTTTTTCAGGTCTGCCCACAAATTTTCTATAGGATTGAGGTCAGGGCTTTGTGATGGCCACTCCAATACCTTGACTTTGTTGTCCTTAAGCCATTTTGCCACAACTTTGGAAGTGTGCTTGGGGTCATTGTTCATTTGGAAGATCCATTTGCGACCAAGCTTTAACTTCATGACTGATGTCTTGAGATGTTACTTCAATATATCCACATAATTTTCCTACCTCATGATGTCATCTATTTTTTGAAGTGCACCAGTCCCTCCTGCAGCAAAGCACCCCCACAACATGATGCTGCCACCCCCGTGCTTCACAATTGGGATGGTGTTCTTCGGCTTGCAAGCCTCACCCTTTTTCCTCCAAACATAACGATGGTCATTATGGCCAAACAGTTCTATTTTTATTTCATCAGACCAGAGGACATTTCTCCAAAAAGTACGATCTTTGTACCCATGTGCATTTGCAAACCATAGTCTGGCTTTTTTATGGCGGTTTTGGAGCAGTGGCTTCTTCCTTGCTGAGCGGCCTTTCAGGTTATGTCAATATAGGACTCGATTTACTGTGGATATAGATACTTTTGTATCTGTTTCCTCCAGCATCTTCACAATGTCCTTTGCTGTTGTTCTGGGATTGATTTGCACTTTTCGCACCAAAGTACGTTCATCTCTAGGAGACAGAACGCGTCTCCTTCCTGAGCGGTATGATGGCTGCGTGGTCCCATGGTGTTTATACTTGCGTACTATTGTTTGTACAGATGAACGTGGTACCTTCAGGCATTTGGAAAATGCTCCCAAAGATGAACCAGACTTGTGGAGGTCTACAATTGTTTTCTGAGGTTTTGGCTGATTTCTTTTGATTTTCCCATGATGTCAAGCAAAGAGGCACTGAGTTTGAAGGTAGGCCTTGAAATACATTCACAGGTACACTTCCAATTGACTCAAATGATGTCAATTAGCCTATCAGAAGCTTCTAAAGCCATGACATAATTTTCTGGAATTTTCCAAGCTGTTTAAAGGCACAGTCAACTTAGTGTATGTAAACTTCTGACCCACTGGAATTGTGATACAGTGAATTATAAGTGAAATAATTTGTCTGTAAACAATTGTTGGAAAAATGACTTGTGTCATGCACAAAGTAGATGTCCTAACCGACTTGCCAAAACTATAGTTTGTTAACAAGAAATTTGTGGAGTGGTTGAAAATCTAGTTTTAATGACTCCAACCTAAGTGTATGTAAACTTCCGACTTCAAATGTGTGTATATATATATATATATATATAAAATATATATATATTTTTTTTCTTTTCTTTTATTATTTTGTCAAATCCAGACTGATAAACACTCCAAACAGCCTCCCTGACCGCTCGGAGGCGTCTGCATGGTCCTAAAGCACACCCCATCCTATGTTTGTATCACATTCCAATGATACAATGGGGGAATGTGGTGGGGACATGTTGCGCCCCTGCCAGATACTGACTGGTTTTCTGATCCACACGGTATCTGTGACCAACAGATGTATATCTGTATTCCCAGTCATGTGAAATCCATAGATTAGGGCCTAATTAATGTATTTCAATTGACTGATTTCCTTATATGAACTGTAACTCAGTAAAATCTTTGAAATTGTTGCATGTTGCGTTTATATTTTAGTTCAGTGTAGTTAGTCTGTTGTCTGTCATTATTTTATACCTGCTGTTGAATTGCCGCGCTCTCTCTCCTCCGGCAACAGATCACTCATACTGGCACACGTGCAGCATACGCAGTCACGCAATGAATGGTCATTCCGGTAATGGCTGATATGTCGATTTTTAAGTGATTGATCACATTTAAAAGTGTGCCTTCATTAATTATATTAACAAAAATTATGAAACTAATTTAAATTACCTTTCATGACCTTAAAACCCCTAATTTGACACTTGGATCAGCGCATCATGCCATTCAGGCTGGCGCATTTTCAATCTGCACAATCTGGAACAGCCTACAGTCATGCACAGTTTCACAGACTAGCGGCAAATCAATTTAAACAAAGCGGAATCAGGAAATGAATGCCCAATTTTCATTGCTATTCATTCCGCTTTGATCACCGTGTTTTGCCTAGGTGTGTGACTCTGCGCCTGCGACATGCTACTTTGTTATATAGAGGAGCTGGTTTGCAATTACCAAAGAATGTGAAGTCTGGGTACGGCGCTCTGGACAGCTCCGGCCCAAGTCAAGCAATCTTAGACATTATCTCTCACCGCATTCCCATCATTGCAGGGCAACCGTGTGGGTGTGGCTGTATCAATGGACAAAGTATTCTTCTCTTTCTTCGGTGTATGAATGAAAATGGTGATATTAAAAAAGATATGATGAATGAATCAAGCACATAAGAGATAAGCCTATTATCACAAAGCTCATGAACCACCGAAGCTACTGAAATGTGGTGTGACATTCTGAGGCTTCCTGTGGCATTCATCATATAGGTGTGGGAAGCACAGCACTAGACGTGGTAACATCACTTGGCATAGCTGAAGAAGAGAGGGGAGGAACGACTGTAGCCTACCTACTATCTAATGGCTGAAGATAGTGCCCCATCATGTTGACAGTGACGCCATCACTGATGATCCAAACCAACCGTTTGGTTCTTATAAGATGTTTTTATTCTGGGCTACTGGTATTGTCAGTATTGCATTCCATTTCTAGAGTGCCAATCCAATCAAACGTATCCAATCAAACATAAACTATTTGTGTAAACCTGTACAATAGATTATTATTGATCAATATTGTATTAATGAGATGTGACTAAAGTAGGCATACACTTTCTCCATCCAATATTTATCTTTGGGGGGGGGGGGGGGGACTGTGTAATAACCCAGAACTGTACTGTAGTCATAAATCAAATCAAACTTTATTTGTCACATGCGTCCAATACAAGATGTGTAGACCTCACCGTGAAATGCGGATTTACAAGCTCTTTTAACCAACAGTGCAGTTCAAGAAAGAGTTAAGAAAATATTTACCAAATAAACTAAAGTAATTAAAAAAAAATCAAAAGTAACACAATAAAATAACAATCACGAGGCTATATACAGGGGGTACCGGTACTGAGTCAGTGTGCGGTGGTACAGGTTAGTCGAGGTATTTTGTACATGTAACTATGCATAGACATGAAAACCAGACTGTCGTATATTATTATGTAAATGATGAGAATATTCTATAACAAGTTCTTATAACAACGTGAACGTCAGATAACAGGGCAACCAATGACACGTAGCGAGAAAGGTGGTATCAAACCCAGCTTGTCCAATTACAGTCTCGCAAATATCTTCTCCAAACCCGTAGCACCTAGCAAGGTAAACTGCTTCAGCAACACTGTAAGTTAGGTCATCACAGTGCCAGATATTATTTTAAATTCAGTGCCGTTTAACACTATTTGAAACTTGGTTCTGGCATATTTGTTCGCATCGATCAACAGAAGTAGTCTTCATAAGGTACGTTTGCTATTTTATGTAATATAATACTGGGACTTTTCATCCAACATTAGCTAGCTAACGTACGCGGTGTCTTGATGCCAGTGTTCAGCATCACCCAGCAACAGACAGGTGTTGTTATCATCGTGCAACGTTAACCACGATTTAGAGTGACATTAGCTACAAATGTCAGTTTCTGCAGAAACATTACATTTAATTCACATTCATGCCACTATTTTATGACAGTTGTGTTGTCTCATTATTTTGAAGGTAACAAAATGTCTGCTTTCGTTGCCAGTTTCATTCATCAACAAAATCACGGCGAGGATGACTGACACAGAGATAGAGGGTTCGGGGAGACACGGGAACGGTGATGTGCTCGCAGAATCGGCGACAAAAAGAGATGATGTGTTTGATGAGACGTACAAAGAGAAAGAAGGTCCTAAACCTTCAATGATAATCGTGTGGAAAAATATCATATTGATGACTTTCTTGCACATTGGAGCCGTGTACGGCATCTCCCTCGTCCCATCTGCTCATGTTTTGACCTGGGCTTGGTGTAAGTATGATAAAGCTAACCCACTTGTTATTTCAAATTAACTGAGTTTTACAATCAAATCGTTTCTATGGCGTAGTTAATTTTCACATCGGATTGGGCACACAGCACAGCTGGATTCGCCAGTCTTCAGTGCTGCGTAGCGCAAGCTCCCAGCCTCTTTCTCTCTCCCCTGCTGGTGAACACGGATGGTTGTCATTTCTCTGCAACTGTAATACTATAATAACCAGACATGTAGAAAGTTCGAGAAACAATGGTTATTATGCATTCATGAAAAAGTCCTAACCAAATATGATTATTGTATCCCGGAGATAAACTCCAAATGAATGAATCTATGGAAAAGAGACATTTTAATCTGTGACCCTACCACTCCGTTTGACGGTGTATATTATTATTATTGTTCACTATCGCTCGTTTATACCCTGTTATGGAATAGCAGACCTTTTTTTCTGGATTAGATGGCAAACAAATGAATGAATGTTTTAGGAAAAACAGAGAGTACAGGACCCATTCTTGATCTCTGCTACTTGATGCTATGCATGTTTATGGTCGTGGTTCCACTGTTTATCATGCAAATGATTCTGCCCGAGGAGCTGTTGTCATCTGACCATTAAATAGATTTTGTTCCTCTATCTTCCTTGTTCTCTCTCTCTCTCTTTCCACACAGCTGTGTTTTGCTTTTTAACAAGTGCTTTAGGAGTGACTGCGGGGGCTCACCGGCTATGGAGCCACAGGTCCTACAAGGCCTCGTTACCTCTCAGAATCTTTCTTGCCACTGCCAACTCCATGGCCTTTCAGGTAAAACATGTCTTTCCCACTTCACCTTTATTTAACCGCGTTGAACATCAGAAGACAGACAGTAGCGGTATACACACAAAAACATCTTTATTTGTTATGATGACCAAACTTTCCCGGAGTATCATTCTGTTAGCCTGGTCAAGCAGAGGACTGCATGCACTCAGAATGTGAGCTATCACGAGATCAGGCTGCAATGTAGAATGTTAATTCAAATTATTCTAATTTACAGTGCCTTTGGGAAATATTCAGATCCCTTGACTTTATCCACATTTTGTTACGTTACAGCCTTATTCTAAAATGGATTAAATATATTTGTTTTAATCCTCAGCAAGTTACACACAATGCCCCATAATGACAAAGCGAAAACAGGTTTTGAGATATTTTTGCAAATGTATTTGTCAGGACCCGGTGCGAGAAACAGTCACTAATAATCGTCAGAACCCAGAAGATGAGGCAGACACAGCAGTACTAGAGATGGTGGTTTAATTAAAGAACAAAATCTTCAGGCAAAGAAACTAAATCCACAATGTCCAAAAATAAAGCCAAAAGGCACAAAATGGAAATCCTCCAAAATACAAAAGAAACTCCACAAAGTGGTAAAAAACAGCAGGGAAAAACAAACCTCAAAAGACTACTCAAATAATACACAAGAACTAAACCAGAGAACCTCTGGAAAATCCAACAAGAGAAATATCTGAATAAAACAAGGCTTGGGCTGGGGCTGGGTGCTAACTTACAAACACTGAGCAAGGAACTGAGGAACACACAGGGTTTAAATACTAACAAGGGAATGACCTACAGGTGCAAACAATAATAGAGCAAGAAAAACAAAAGGTACAAAAAAGGTGCAATGGGGACATCTAGTGACCAAAACCCGAACAGTCTTGGCCAAAACCTGACAGTATTTATAAAAAAAAAAAATTACGTAAGTATTCAGACCCTTTACTATGAGACTCGAAATTGAGCTCAGGTGCATCCTGTTTCCATTGGCCGTCCTTGATATGTTTCTACAACTTGATTGGAGTCCACCTGTAGTAAATTCAATTGATTGAACATGATTTGGAAAGACCCACACCTGTCTATATAAGGTCCCACAGTTGACAGTGCATGTCAGAGCAAAAACCAAGCCATGAAGTCGAAGGAATTGTCCTTAGAGCTCCGAGACAGGATTGTGTTGAGGCTCAGATCTGGGGAAGGTTAGCAAAACATTTCTGCAGCATTGAAAGTCCCCAAGAAACACAGTGGCCACCATCATTCTTAAATGGAAGAAGTTTGGAACCAACAAGACTCTACATGGAGCTGGCCTCACGGCCAAACTGAGCAATCTGTGGAGAAGGGCCTTGGTCAGGGAGGTGACCAAGAACCTGATGGTCACTCTGACAGAGCTATAGAATTCCTCTGTGGAGATGGGAGAACCTTCCAGAAGGACAACTATCTCTGCAGCACTCCACCAATTAGGCCTTTATGGTAGAGTGGCCAGACGGAAGCCACTCTTCAGTAAAAGGCACATGACAGCCTTTTGTGCTGTTGTCTGTGCCCAATAAGGTTTGTACCATGTTTTGTGCTGCTACCATGTTGTTGTCATGTTGTGTTGCTACCATGCTGTTTTGTCATGTGTTGCTGCCTTGCTATGTTGTTGTCTTAGTTCTCTCTTTATGTAGTGTTGCGTCCTTTTGGTAGACCGTCATTGTAAATAAGAATTTGTTTTTAACTGACTTGCCTAGTTAAATAAAGGTTAAATACAATATAAATACATAAAAACAGCCTGCTTGGAGTTTGCCAAAAGGAACCTGAAGACTCAGACCATGAGAAACAAGAATCTCTGATGAAACCAAGATTAAACTCTTTGGCCTGAATAACGACTGGAGGAAACCTGGAACCATTCCTACGGTGAAGCATGGTGGTGGCAGCATCATGTCTGGAGGAAACCTGGAACCATCCCTATGGTGAAGCATGGTGGTGGCAGCATCATGTCTGGAGGAAACCTGGAACCATCCCTATGGTGAAGCATGGTGGTGGCAGCATCATGTCTGGAGGAAACCTGGAACCATCCCTATGGTGAAGCATGGTGGTGGCAACATCATGTCTGGAGGAAACCTGGAACGGTGGCAGCATCATGTTTGGAGGAAACCTGGAACCATTCCTACGGTGAAGCATAGTGGTGGCAGCATCATGTCTGGAGGAAACCTGGAACCATTCCTATGGTGAAACATAGTGGTGGCAGCATCATGTCTGGAGGAAACCTGGAACCATCCCTACGGTGAAGCATGGTGGTGGCAGCATCATGTCTGGAGGAAACCTGGAACCATTCCTACGGTGAAGCATAGTGGTGGCAGCATCATGTCTGGAGGAAACCTGGAACCATTCCTACGGTGAAGCATAGTGGTGGCAGCATCATGTCTGGAGGAAACCTGGAACCATCCCTACGGTGAAGCATGGTGGTGGCAGCATCATGTCTGGAGGAAACCTGGAACCATCCCTACGGTGAAGCATGGTGGTGGCAGCATCATGTCTGGAGGAAACCTGGAACCATTCCTACGGTGAAGTATAGTGGTGGCAGCATCATGTTGTTGGGATGTTTTTCAGCGTCAGGGACTGGGAGAATAGTCAGGATCGAGGCAGAGATGAACGGAGCAAAGTACAGAGAGGTCCTTGATGAAAATCTTTCTCCAGAGAGAAAGGACCTCAGACTGCGGCGAACGTTCACCTTCCAACAGGACAACGACCCTAAGCACACAGCCAAGACAACGCAGGAATGGCTTCGGGACAAGTCTCTGAATGTCCTTGAGTGGCCCAGCCAGAGCCTGGACTTGGACCCGATCGAACATCTCTGGAGAGACCTGTAAATAACTGTGCAGCAACATTCCTCATCCAACCTGACAGAGCTTGAGAGGATCTGCAGAGAAGAATGGGAGAAACTCCCCAAATACAGGTGTGCCAAGCTTGTAGCGTCATACCCAAGAAGAGTTGAAGCTGTAATCGCTGCCAAAGGTGCTTCAATAAAGTACTGAGTAAAGGGCCTGAATACTTATGTAAATGTGATATTTCCGCTGTTGTTTTTTCATACATTAGAAAAAATGTATTTTAAAAAAAAAACATATGTTTTTGCTTTGTCATTACGGGGTATTGTGTGTAGATTGATTAGAATTATTTTTTAAATCAATTTTAGAATAAGGCTGTAACCTAACAAAAGTTTGGAAAAAGTGAATGGTTCTGAATACTTTCCCAAGGCACTGTATATGTCACATGCAATGGGATATATTTTTGTAATGTAATTTGAGTTGACAACACAGCAAAGATTGAAAGGTACACTTCCTGTTTTTATTTCCTGGATTGGTCTAGTTTGAAGATAACAAAGTTTAGGCCAATGTAATAATTCCATGCAGAAGCGTTTGAAAATAAACAAATTCATTGGACCAGCACCGCGTTGCTGATTCTACAGGATTAGCGAGTAAAAATGACTGGAAGTGAATGTTAGCAGTACTGAAAGTTCACCTTGAAAGTGTAGAATAAACACAATCGTAGTTCATTTCAGCTAACTACTCAGTAAACACAGAATAACTGTCGTTCTGGTCATTTAAACGTTTTTCAAATGATCTACATCCACATGATGACTTGATGTCCCGACCGCTGGTCACGTGTTCAATGCTGATCCTGTAGAATCAGCAACGGTCTGGTCCAATGAATTTGTTTCTTTTCGAAACGCTCCGCATGGAATTATTCCCCTGTCTTAACCAGTATATTAACGACCTAGGCATGGGTACACTCAAAATGGCTGCCAAGTCCACCCATTATGCCATCAGGCCCCTTCTATGGATTCTATGTTTAAACATTTGTCTTTGTGCTCCCCCACCCCATTACAGAATGACATCTTTGAATGGGCTCGGGACCACAGAGTTCACCACAAGTTTTCAGAGACCGATGCCGACCCCCACAACGCCGTCCGAGGGTTCTTCTTCGCCCACATCGGTTGGCTCCTGGTGCGTAAACACCCGGACGTCATTGAGAAGGGGAAGAAGCTGGAGCTCAGTGACTTGAAGGCTGACAAAGTTGTCATGTTCCAGAGGAAGTATGTATTCCTTCCTGATGATCATTTTAAACCCTATTTGTTGAATTTTCTCTTCCATAACTGTTTCTGTTCACTCCATAATCTGTGATGACACTCCCCACTAAACCTGTCCTATTCATAGTTAGATCATCAATACGAAGGTTTGAGAAGCCTCTTCACAATGGAGATCTGGAACATCCATAACCTGCATGTTGTGTATTTATAACTGAATAATGTGATCATCTGTCAAAGAAGAGGCTGCCAGCCGAGACAGTGTTACTGTGTTGGGTCCTGTAGAGAGAGACTGTTAGACTGACAGTCTAT
>NC_092088.1:96040550-96115110 GCF_045679555.1 Salvelinus alpinus
ACCTCTAACCCCTAAAGTCAGGATACCAGTTACTTATAGGTAGGCAGATCTCTAACCCCTAAAGTCAGGATACCAGTTACTTATAGGTAGGCCGACCTCTAACCCCTAAAGTCAGGATACCAGTTACTTATAGGTAGCCTGACCTCTAACCCCTAAAGTCAGGATACCAGTTACTTATAGGTAGGCCGACCTCTAACCCCTAAAGTCAGGATACCAGTTACTTATAGGTAGGCAGATCTCTAACCCCTAAAGTCAGGATACCAGTTACTTATAGGTAGCCTGACCTCTAACCCATAAAGTCAGGATACCAGTTACTTATAGGTAGCCTGACCTCTAACCCCTAAAGTCAGGATACCAGTTACTTATAGGTAGCCTGACCTCTAACCCCTAAAGTCAGGATACCAGTTACTTATAGGTAGGCCGACCTCTAACCCCTAAAGTCAGGATACCAGTTACTTATAGGTAGCCTGACCTCTAACCCATAAAGTCAGGATACCAGTTACTTATAGGTAGCCTGACCTCTAACCCCTAAAGTCAGGATACCAGTTACTTATAGGTAGCCTGACCTCTAACCCCTAAAGTCAGGATACCAGTTACTTATAGGTAGGCCGACCTCTAACCCCTAAAGTCAGGATACCAGTTACTTATAGGTAGGCCGACCTCTAACCCCTAAAGTCAGGATACCAGTTACTTATAGGTAGCCTGACCTCTAACCCCTAAAGTCAGGATACCAGTTACTTATAGGTAGGCCGACCTCTAACCCCTAAAGTCAGGATACCAGTTACTTATAGGTAGGCCGACCTCTAACCCCTAAAGTCAGGATACCAGTTACTTATAGGTAGGCAGACCTCTAACCCCTAAAGTCAGGATACCAGTTACTTATAGGTAGGCCGACCTCTAACCCCTAAAGTCAGGATACCAGTTACTTATAGGTAGGCAGATCTCTAACCCCTAAAGTCAGGATACCAGTTACTTATAGGTAGGCCGACCTCTAACCCCTAAAGTCAGGATACCAGTTACTTATAGGTAGGCCGACCTCTAACCCCTAAAGTCAGGATACCAGTTACTTATAGGTAGGCCGACCTCTAACCCCTAAAGTCAGGATACCAGTTACTTATAGGTAGGCCGACCTCTAACCCCTAAAGTCAGGATACCAGTTACTTATAGGTAGGCCGACCTCTAACCCCTAAAGTCAGGATACCAGTTACTTATAGGTAGGCCGACCTCTAACCCCTAAAGTCAGGATAACAGTTACTTATAGGTAGGCAGATCTCTAACCCCTAAAGTCAGGATACCAGTTACTTATAGGTAGGCTGACCTCTAACCCCTAAAGTCAGGATACCAGTTACTTATAGGTAGGCAGATCTCTAACCCCTAAAGTCAGGATACCAGTTACTTATAGGTAGGCAGACCTCTAACCCCTAAAGTCAGGATACCAGTTACTTATAGGTAGGCCGACCTCTAACCCCTAAAGTCAGGATAACAGTTACTTATAGGTAGCCTGACCTCTAACCCCTAAAGTCAGGATACCAGTTACTTATAGGTAGGCTGACCTCGAACCCCTAAAGTCAGGATACCAGTTACTTATAGGTAGGCCGACCTCTAACCCCTAAAGTCAGGATACCAGTTACTTATAGGTAGGCCGACCTCTAACCCCTAAAGTCAGGATACCAGTTACTTATAGGTAGGCCGACCTCTAACCCCTAAAGTCAGGATACCAGTTACTTATAGGTAGGCTGACCTCTAACCCCTAAAGTCAGGATACCAGTTACTTATAGGTAGGCCGACCTCTAACCCCTAAAGTCAGGATACCAGTTACTTATAGGTAGGCAGATCTCTAACCCCTAAAGTCAGGATACCAGTTACTTATAGGTAGGCTGACCTCTAACCCCTAAAGTCAGGATACCAGTTACTTATAGGTAGGCTGACCTCTAACCCCTAAAGTCAGGATACCAGTTACTTATAGGTAGGCAGACCTCTAACCCCTAAAGTCAGGATACCAGTTACTTATAGGTAGGCTGACCTCTAACCCCTAAAGTCAGGATACCAGTTACTTATAGGTAGGCCGACCTCTAACCCCTAAAGTCAGGATACCAGTTACTTATAGGTAGGCAGATCTCTAACCCCTAAAGTCAGGATACCAGTTACTTATAGGTAGGCAGATCTCTAACCCCTAAAGTCAGGATACCAGTTACTTATAGGTAGGCCGACCTCTAACCCCTAAAGTCAGGATACCAGTTACTTATAGGTAGGCAGACCTCTAACCCCTAAAGTCAGGATACCAGTTACTTATAGGTAGGCCGACCTCTAACCCCTAAAGTCAGGATACCAGTTACTTATAGGCAGGCTGACCTCTAACCCCTAAAGTCAGGATAACAGTTACTTATAGGTAGGCTGACCTCTAACCCCTAAAGTCAGGATACCACTTACTTATAGGTAGGCCGACCTCTAACCCCTAAAGTCAGGATACCAGTTACTTATAGGTAGGCAGATCTCTAACCCCTAAAGTCAGGATACCAGTTACTTATAGGTAGGCAGATCTCTAACCCTTGTGTCCCTTCAGCTCCTCCAGGCGCTGCCGGCTGAGAGGGTGGAGCAGAGAGAGATCCCTGCGGAGCACATGGTCCTCAAGCAGACCTTCGACAGCCTGGTTCAACGCTGCCAGCTAGCCGCACAAGACCCAGTAAGTCTTTACACAGGACAGTAGTATCAGCTCTTGTGATTCAAAAGACAGAATTTCTACCCACTCAGCCGGCAGGGGTTAGAGGTCTGCCTACCTATAGCTACATAAGACACAGAGCCATTCTGAAGGTGCTGCTGTTCGAGTCTGACATCCTAATATTCTATATATATATTTTTCTTCTCAGCAAACAAAAAGAAAACTTGACGATGCATCGAAACGCCTTGGTTACCTGTATGACAAGCTGAGAGAGCAAACGGTGAGTACATGTAGCAGATACTCTACCACGGGGCCCAGCCTTAGAGTTCACAAATCTGCTGTTTCAAAACAGACACCTTCAAAACAAATCTGCTTTTTAAACCATTTCACCTGCGTTTTATATTCAAAGTCAGCTGAGTTTTTTTGGGGCTTGAATAGAGTGATCAGGGATAGTTATAGTTAGCTATGGTTTTCCTTCACAGAAAATACATTATTGCAACACATTCTGGCAGAAAATAGCTTCATTTTCATCAATGACAACAGAAGTGGAACGCCATTTGGCTGGCAGCCACACAAGTAAATGAGTTTACAATTAAAAAGCACTGTCTTTTTTTGCTAAAAACGATGCATGGCCATCATATTTCTGTTTAGCATAGAAAGAATGTAGCCAGCTACATTTCCCAATGTTTTGCTTGAAGTTAATCTTGTATTTTACCAGAGAAAAGTTGGCTACACGGGTAAAAAGTGAAAAGTAGCTACACATCAGTCAGAGCGCTATCGGCTGATAGAACGCCGTTCCTGAATTCTCATCCGAGTGGAGAAGGGCAACTGAAGCACAAAATGAGTCTGATGCCGAGCAGAAATTACAATAAGAAGCATTTTACATTTGCTGTACAAAACGCAGCAAGATATTTCTTATTTGTTTTATCTTTTTTCCTGCGTGAAATTTTGTATTAACGCGACTCCTGTACCATGATGTCAGTTAGTTAGTTCTTTTAACCCAGTCAAGTTACTCCACTACATAACAGACCCAGCCATGGTGCTCCACTACATAACAGACCCAGTCAAGTTGCTCCACTACATAACAGACCCAGTCAAGTTGCTCCACTACATAACAGACCCAGTCAAGTTGCTCCACTACATAACAGACCCAGTCAAGTTACTCCACTACATAACAGACCCAGTCAAGTTACTCCACTACATAACAGACCCAGTCAAGTTACTCCACTACATAACAGGCCCAGTCAAGTTACTCCACTACATAACAGGCCCAGTCAAGTTACTCCACTACATAACAGACCCAGTCAAGTTACTCCACTACATAACAGACCCAGTCAAGTTACTCCACTACATAACAGACCCAGTCAAGTTACTCCACTACATAACAGACCCAGTCAAGTTACTCCACTACATAACAGGCCCAGTCAAGTTACTCCACTACATAACAGGCCCAGTCAAGTTACTCCACTACATAACAGACTCAGTCAAGTTACCCCACTACATAACAGACCCAGTCAAGTTACTCCACTACATAACAGACCCAGTCAAGTTACTCCACTACATAACAGACCCAGTGAAGTTACTCCACTACATAACAGACCCAGTCAAGTTACTCCACTACATAACAGACCCAGTCAAGTTACTCCACTACATAACAAAACCCAGTCAAGTTACTCCACTACATAACAGACCCAGTCAAGTTACTCCACTACATAACAGACCCAGTCAAGTTACTCCACTACATAACAGACCCAGTCAAGTTACTCCACTACATAACAGATTGTAAAGGAAATGTGTACATGCCTATAGTAACTTAAATTCTCCCCTCATCCTGTAGCTGTCTAACAACATCCTGGGGGGTTTACATGAGATCAGCCGCTGTGTGGCGGGCAAGAACTACCAGCGTGGCCTAGAGGTCCACACTGCTGTGGTCACCAGCAGCAACTTCAGCGAGATCCAAGCCTTCATGCCCATCCTCAAAGTGGTCATGACCATCGCCAACAAGCTGGGCGTCTGACCACTGATCCCACACCAAGGCTTCTAGAATAAACCTGATTTCCTATCGTGCTCTACTTTTGAACAGATCCTATGGGTTCTTTACGGGCCCTGTGGGATCTGAGGGAACCGAGGGCCCTATGATCTATGAAGGGCCCTTGAGGGCTCTGAGGGGCCCTCGAGGGCTCTATGAGGGCCCCGAGGGCTCTTGTCAAAAGTAGGGCCCTATATAGGGAGTAGAGTGCCATTTGGAACACTCCAAAAAACACACCAAGATAAAACAGCCTTCAGTGTTATCATATGGATGGATCACAATGTTATAGATTAGATATTTATTTCTTTTTCAGCTGTTGAAATGTGCTTTGATAAAAAAACATGATTGTAGATGTGTGGTTTTCGCTTGACTAAAGCCGACTGATTGAAAGGTTTCTGACTTGGCTGATGATGAGAGGTGGTCTTCTCTCTGAGAAGACAAGTTATTGTTACTGTGGTGGTTATCAACAGCAAAACACCCAATATTATTAAACAAGTTGAGTCCTTTAGCTTCTTGATGGGAAGATACCTGATGTTAAATATATATATGGGGGTTACTGATGTGGGATGATGTAGATGGCTGAGGATTTAAATGTCATGTGTTTGAGAGTGGAGAAAGATACGCCATGTCTCTGAACAATGTGGGCTTGGATTCTTTGGCTGTCAGTAGTTCTAAACATGGTAACACATCCCACTAAGGGAAGACTTGGGAGAGCGAGGTTGTATTGTCCACCTTCTTACCTCATCTTTCCTTAACAAACCACACAACGTCCAGCTGCTTTTAGAATAGTTAAGAAGAGTGAATGAGTTATATACACTTTTGTAATACATACTGTACCACAGTGCTGATATTGGTACTTGTTCACTGACAGACCAGTGTGTTCTACAGGCCCGTGTGTTCTACAGGCCCGTGTGTTCTACAGGCCGGTGTGTTCTACAGGCCGGTGTGTTCTACAGGCCACTGTGTTCTACAGACCAGTGTGTTCTACAGACCAGTGTGCCATCTCTTAGTTTGTTACGTTTTCAGACCAAAGCACTGCAACAACTAGCTCTGATCCAGGGTGTTACGTGCAGCTTGTTGACTCAGCTGTGTCAGCACTACGCCCTGGTCCAGAGCTATGCAACAACAGAATGTCATTTGATGATTGTTGTGGCGTTGCTGGATTTTTATAGTCAGTCCTCGTTAGTCACTATAGAGCGGCCCACTGCTGTCAGCTAGCTTGTGTGATTGAGATACTGTATGAGAACTGTGTGTCCTGGTTGTTGGCTTTGCTCCCTGTTTATAGTGTGCTGGCTTCTGTTGTGTATAAACTGTAATAACCACACCACTAAACAGCTTTGGTGTGGTTACACTTGACATTTCATGCTGATTTGAAGAACGTGGCAGTAATCGACTGAAATATGATTTATGACAAAGAAACCCATGAATAAATCTCTTGAAATATTTTTGTGAATTGGAAGTGGTGCGTAAGCTACACTCCCCCTATTTTGTTGTTGTTGTTGACGATTTCCCTGTTTAATAAAGAATTAGTATTTCCCCATTTTTAATAATGAATTAGTAATTCCCTGTGTTTAATAAGGAATTAGCTATTCCCCCTGTTTAATAAGGAATTTAGACATTTCTTATTTGACCTGTTGCATCCTATATTTAGTTTCTAATTGTGCATCGCCATAGAAACGACCTTCCCACGCCACCTTGTTCTTTTTCGGGGGGGTTTGTGCCCAAAAAATGATCACACCAAAGCTGATCCATTCTAGTGATCACACCAAAGCTGATCCATTCTAGTGATCACACCAAAGCTGATCCATTCTAGTGATCACACCAAAGCTGATCCATTCTAGTGTTTTGTTCTCATTGGGAGAGGCCTATGATTACTTAGGTACTAAATATTAGTCTAGATCTAATGTGCTAATTCAAATTAAATGTTTGAGAGCTGGAGCAGTGGAAACGCCTTCTCTAGAGTGATGAATCACGCTTCACTATCTGGTAGTCCGACGAACGCATCTGGGTTTGGCAGATGCCAGGAGAACGCTACCTGTCCTACTGCATAGTGCCAACTGTAAAGTTTGGTGGAGGTATAATGGTCTGGGGCTGTTTTTCATGGTTCAGGCCCCTTAGTTCCAGTGAAGGGAAATCTTAATGCTACAGCATACAATGACATTCTAGACAATTCTGTGCTTCCAACTTTGTGGCAACAGTTTGGGGAAGGCCATTCCTGTTTCAGCATGACAATGCCCCTGTGCACAAAGCGAGGTCCATATAGAAATCGTTTGTCGAGATCGGTGTGGAAGTGGAACTTGACTGGCCTGCACAAAGCCCTGACCTCAACTCCATCGAACACCTTTGGGATGAGTTGGAACGCCGACCTCGAACCAGGACTAATCGCCCAACATCAGTGCCCGACCTCACTAATGCTTTTGTGGCTGAATGGAAGCATGTCCCTGTATTAATGTTCCAACATCTAGTGGAAAGCCTTCCCAGAAGAGTGGAGGCTGTTATAGCAGCAAAGGGGGGGACCAACTCCATATTAATGCCCATGATTTTGGAATGAGATGTTCAACAAGCGGGTGTTCACATACTTTTTGTAATGTAATTTACTATCTGATGTGCTATGTTACACCCTGTTGTGATTTAGTTTAATTGTGTACTATAGGTTGGTTGAAGAGATGTCAGTCAAACAGGTTGGCCAGAGAGAGCAAACAGAGAACATCATGTGGCAGCAGAAGGCATTGAAGTACCTCACCCAGTGCTCATTATTTGTTGCACAAATATTTATACAATCCATTGATGCTTACATTGCCATCCTTTGCTGTATATATTTTTGTTTTGAAATAAAAACATTTTAATTCAGACTTGTATAAATAAGCAAATGTGTCAATGTTTAGTGCAGAAAGTGTATAAAGGGATGATTGTGTTAGGTTGATTCTTCAGCAGAGTAATGTACATGTGGGTCTACAGGAGAGAAGGGGAATGAATGGCACGAGAGACTTAACAACAGCAGGTCAGGCTGAACTGAACTGAGTGGTGAGTATGGAGCGGACCAACAGCATGGAACCAACCAGTGTGGAACCGACTGGTGTGGAACCTGGCAGTGTGGAACCGCTTGTAGTGTGAGCTTAACATATAAGGAATACCTTTTTGTTAAATTTTATTTTTTTATAAAATCCCCAAAATTGACCTGACGACATAGAAATGCCCGTAGTTGCAGAATCACCCAATTACGAGACAGTGATACTATGAATGTTCTGACTTGTCATGTTGTGTCTTGCCAGGTAGGTGGCGCCAAAACTCAGCTATAGCCATACAACAAAGCTGGAGGTTTTAAGGTGGGAACACGTCACCCCACTATCAAAGATTTCTATAACTAACCCAAGATATATCACAGCCTGTCCTTTCTAATGGGAGCAAATTAATCATAGTTGGCAGAACAAGGAAGGAAGTGGGCAGAGCCAAGCTCGAGCTAGTGAGATCCTATTGGCGTGTTCTAGAGTTTATTTGCATATTTCTGTTATGGGAACGCCTACTCTGAAGTGTATTGTACAATAACAAAATTCGCCCTTGCACTCCTAAACATCGCAATTTTTAAAACATTTGGCAAAGCGTAAAATCTACAAAACATCTACTATGTTTGTTACAGACTCTAGATTTAGAAACAGAAAAACGTATGGAGATCAAATGTTTCATCGATGAGATGAAATTGGGGCTATTGGGGTTCCTCTCATCACCATATTTGGTAGTGAGTGGAAACGCCAACCGGTTTCTTCACATTTATACATCCAGTGAAATATCTGGCTCATTGTTCCATCTGTGCCACTATCATCCAAGGGGAATGTAAATGATAGGTAAGGTTCGGGTTTAGGGACGTCCCAATGAGCTCATATAGGAATGACCGGAAATTATAAATTGGATATATATATTTTTTTTTTTACTTCAGACGTGATGCCTTGCTAAGGTTTTCACTCACTTTGCAGGCATGTCGTAGGATTGGTCAGAGGGGAACACATGTTGAAGAACTGTTGCTGATTGGTTGTGTTGAATCAGACGACGTAAGCTGTTGTGCGGGTGATTTTACCAGGTGAACCGCCCTAATGCCATTATGACCTAAAGTAACCTCTTCTTGACACGGTGATGTAACCATAACCTCCATCAAACACAATGCATATGTAATTATCCTACATTCACCAATGGGAAATGAACACAGTCTTATTGTGTTGGTGGGGTGTGTCAGAGTCATATGGGTATATCCCAAATGGCTCCATATTCCCTATATAGTGCACTACTTTTGAATAGAGGTCCCTGGTCAAGTTAAGCACTATATTGGCAATAGAGTGCCATTTGGAGAGCAGGTTATATCTCCATTCATAGTCCTACCCAGACATGATTCCTAGAGCTCTAGCCAGCTTTGAATTTTAGGGAACCCTTCACTTGCAATTTACTGAGAGCTTTGGCCTCAAAGACAAAGATAGCACAGCCATGGATCTGTTTAGTAATCAAATAAAAATGTATTTGCGCCGAATACAACAGAAATGCTTACTTACAAGCCCTTAGCAGCCAGCCTAGTGGTTAGAGCATTGTGCCAGTAACCAAAAAGTTGCTGTATCGAATCCCCGAGCTGACAAGGTAAAAATCTGTTGTTCTGCCCCTGAGCAGGCAGTTAACCCACTGTTCCCCAGGTGCCGAAGACGTGGATGTCGATTATGGCAGCCCCCCCACACCTCTCTGATTCAGAGGGGTTGGGTTAAACGTAGAACACACATTTCAGTTGAATGCATTCAGTTGTACGACTGACTAGGTATCTCCCAATCCAGTTCAATAATAAGCCTACTCCAGTGCTTGACTTGGGATGAAGGAAGTGCAGCAGCTGTCTTTTTCCAAGTTGGTTCATTTGTTGTTGTTTAAAAAAAAAAAAAAAAATTAATGATGCTGATTTGAACAAAACTAAAATGATATAAAAAGCTGTTCAACCTTAACACATATATACAGTTAGTGCATTATCTGCCAGCTGCATTTTTCATTGAATTTACCCTTTGATTATTCACTGTTAAGGGTTCATACACATTTTCCATGACTTAACCACATTTCCATTACTATTATTTGAGGCTACATGAAAAAGTAACCATTATTGACACTGGAAGACTGCGGTGTCTGATCCCATGTAGACCGTTGTGCCATTGATCAAGGCACTTAACCTCCACAAAGTAGAACTGTACTCTTAGTCACATGTTGTCAACATGTGGTCAACCCTCCATTTGGAGAGCTTCTGGGTGTCCAGGCTTGGCTTTTGATCTATCCCTGAAACACCCAAGTCTGCTTATCAAGGTCCTGTTGAGCAGCTGATGTTTAGGCTACAACGCGGTTAGACCAGGGATTGAACAAAAGCCTGCACACCCAGTAGCTATCCTGCAGTGGTGCAAAGTACTTAAGTAAAAAAAATACTTTAAAGTACTACTTAAGTTGTTTTTTGGGGGTGTCTGTACTTTACTATTTATATTTTTAACAACTTTTCCTTCACAAAATTCCTAAAGAAAATGATGTACTTTTTACTCCATACATTTTCCCTGACACCCAAAAGTACTCGTTACATTTTAAATGCTTAGCAGGATAGAAAATGGTCCAATTCGCACACTTATCAAGAGAACATCCCTGTTCATCCCTACTGCCTCTGATCTGGTGGACTCACAAAACAGAGAACATCCCTGTTCATCCCTACTGCCTCTGATCTGGTGGACTCACTAAACAGAGAACATCCCTGTTCATCTCTACTGCCTCTGATCTGGTGGACTCACTAAACAGAGAACATCCCTGTTCATCCCTACTGCCTCTGATCTGGTGGACTCACTAAACAGAGAACATCCCTGGTCATCCCTACTGCATCTGATCTGGTGGACTCACTAAACAGAGAACATCCCTGTTCATCTCTACTGCCTCTGATCTGGTGGACTCACTAAACAGAGAACATCCCTGGTCATCCCTACTGCATCTGATCTGGTGGACTCACTAAACAGAGAACATCCCTGGTCATCCCTACTGCATCTGATCTGGTGGACTCACTAAACAGAGAACATCCCTGGTCATCCCTACTGCATCTGATCTGGTGGACTCACTAAACACAAATGCTTTGTTTTTAAATGATGTCTGAGTGTTGGCGTTTGACCCTGGCTGTATATAAGGAATTTCTATAAAGAATTTTGTATTATTGGTACTTTTACTTTTGATACTTAAGTATATTTTAGCAATTACATTCACTTTTGATACTTAAGTATATTTAAAAATACTTTTAGACTTTTACTCAAGTAGTATTTTACTGGGTGACTCACTTTTACTTGAGTCATTTTCTATTAAGGTATCTTTACTTTTACTCAAGTATGAGAATTGAGTACTTTTTCCACCACTGTATCCTGGAGGATGGTTGCCACCCTTGATATAAAATATTGCAACATTACAACCAAATACTTTTGTTTGTTTCAATGAATCAGGGATCAGATGGATAAGGTAGGATACTTCAAAGCAAGGTATCTAAAGCCTTGTTCCTGCAGGCCTTAATGCTCAAATCAGTTTTGTTTTTCAAATCCGTTTTGGACTACTGACTGTCCAAACAGCGTGGCCAAATCGGATTTGTGTGTGTTCAGACAGCAGTCATTTGCAGACAAGAGTACCCTAGTCGTCATAGTAACAACAGGTGTATGCCATAGTGGTGTAGGCTGATTAGTGGCGGTGATTGTGCTTCCTATCACTCAGACGTCATGTCGCAAGCTAAGATTATGCAAATAAATAGGATTTGAGTCACTTCAAACTGCCAATGTGAACACGGCTTAACTGTTTCTATTTAAGGCTCAAATATTCATATTTGATATCTATGCACAGCATAGGAGGCTGCTGAGGGGAGAACGGATCATAATAATGACAGGAACGGAGCAATGGCATCGAACATCTGGAAACCATGTGTTTGATACCATTCCATTGACTCCACTCCAGTCATTACCATGAGCCTGTTCTCCCCAGTTAGGGTACCACAAATCTCCTGTGATGCACAGCAAGTCATTTGTCAATTCTTACCATTTTTGTTGTCGCAATTACACGGCTACGGTTTAATAGAGGGTAATCCCAGTTTTCCAACGGTGCAGATTTATTTAGGCTAGTGCCGGTGGAAAGTCGACAACGACATTAATGCTTAGTTATAATTAACTAGCGAGATAACTGCTACACGTTGTTTTGAATTGGCTATCTACACTGAACAAAAATATGAATGTGTAACGGATGTGCAATGGCTAGCTAGTCAGCGGTGGTGCGCGCTAATAGCCTTTCAATCGGTGACGTCACTTGCTCTGAGACCTTGAAGTAGTGGTTCCCCTGCAGATCAAGGGGAACCACTACTTCAAGGTCTCAGAGCAAGTGACGTCACCGATTGAAAGGCTATTAGCGCGCACCACCGCTAACGAGCTAGCCATTTCACATCTGTTACAAATGCAACATGTAAAGTGTTGGTCCCATGTTTCATGAGCTGAAATAAAAGATCCCAGAAATGTTCCATATGCACAAACATATTATTTCTCTCAAATTTTGTGAACAAATTTGTTTACATCCCCGTTAGTGAGCATTTAACCATTGCCAAGATAATCTATCCACATGACAGGTCTGGCATATCAAGAAGCTGATTAAACAGTATGATCATTGCACAGGTGAACCTTGTGCTGGGGACAATAAAAGGCCACTCTAAAATGTGCAGTTTTGTCACACAACACAATGTCACAGATGTCTCAAGTTTTGAGGGAGTGTACAATTGGCATGCTGACTGCAGGAATGTTCACCAGAGCTGTTGCCAGAGAATCTAATGTTCTCTACCATAAGCTGCCTCCAGAATTTGGCAGTACGCCCAACTGGCCTCATAACCGCAGACCATGTGTAACCACGCCAGCCCAGGACCTCCACATTCGGCTTCTTCACCTGCGGGATCGTCTGAGACCAGCCACCTGGACAGCTGATGAAACTGTGGGTTAGCACAACCGAAACATTTCTGCACAAACTGTCAGAAACCGTCTCAGGGAAGCTCATCTGTGTGCTCGTCTTCCTCACCAGGGTCTTGACCTGACTGCAGTTCGGCGTCATATCTGACTTCACAGGGCAAAATGCTCACTTCGATGTCCACTGGCAGGCTGGGGAAGTGTGCTCTTCATGGATGAATCCCAGTTTCAACTGTACCGGGCAGATGTCAGACAACGTTTATGGTGTCGTGTGGGCGAGCCGTTTGCTGATGTCAACGTTGTGAACACAGTGCCCAATGGTTGCAGTGGGGTTATGGTATGGGCATGCATAAACTTTGGACAATGAACACAATTGCATTTTATCGATGGCAATTTGAATGGACACAGATACCGTGACGCGATCCTGAGGTCCATTGTCGTGCCATTCTTCCGGCCGCCATCACCTCATGTTTCAGCATGATAATGCACGGCCCCATGTCACACGGAACTTTACACAATTCCTAGAAGCTGAAAATGTGTTTGTTCTTCCATAGCCTGCATTCTCACTAGACTTGTCACCCATTGAGCATGTTTGGGATGCTCTGGATCTATGTGTACGACAGAGTGTTCCAGGTCCCGCCAATATCCAGCAACTTTTCACAGCCATTGAAGAGGAGTGGGACAACATTCCACAGTCCACAATCAACAGCCTGATCAACTCCATGAGAATGAGATTCTTTACTTTATTTCTTTACTTACCTACACACACACACACATACCTTTTTTTCGCACTATTTGTTAGAGCCTGTAAGTAAGCATTTCACTGTAAGGTCTACCTACACCTGTTGTATTCGGCGCACGTGACAAATAAACGTTGATTTGATTTGAGATGTGTCTTGCTGCATTAGGTAAATGGTAGTCACACCAGATACAATGGGGCACAACTTTGGTTTTAGAAGTGGGGGGGACATACAGTTGAAGTCGGAAGTTTACATACACCTAAGCCAAATACATTTCAACTCAGTTTTTCCACAATTCCTGACATTTAATCGAAGTAAAAATTCCCTGTCTTAGGTCAGTTAGGATCACCACTTTATTTTAAGAACGTGAAATGTCAGAATAATAGAAGAGAGAATGATTTATTTCAGCTTGTATTTCTTTCATCACATTCCCAGTGGGTCAGAAGTTTACATACACTCAATTAGTATTTGGTAGCATTGCCTTTAAATTGGTTAACTTGGGTCAAATGTTAGCCAGGTAGCCTTCCACAAGCATCCCACAATAACTTGGGTGAATTTTGGCCCATTCCTCCTGACAGAGCTGGTGTAACGGAGTCAGGTTTGTAGGCCTCCTTGCTCGCACACCCTTTTTCAGGTCTGCCCACAAATTTTCTATAGGATTGAGGTCAGGGCTTTGTGATGGCCACTCCAATACCTTGACTTTGTTGTCCTTAAGCCATTTTGCCACAACTTTGGAAGTGTGCTTGGGGTCATTGTTCATTTGGAAGATCCATTTGCGACCAAGCTTTAACTTCATGACTGATGTCTTGAGATGTTACTTCAATATATCCACATAATTTTCCTACCTCATGATGTCATCTATTTTTTGAAGTGCACCAGTCCCTCCTGCAGCAAAGCACCCCCACAACATGATGCTGCCACCCCCGTGCTTCACAATTGGGATGGTGTTCTTCGGCTTGCAAGCCTCACCCTTTTTCCTCCAAACATAACGATGGTCATTATGGCCAAACAGTTCTATTTTTATTTCATCAGACCAGAGGACATTTCTCCAAAAAGTACGATCTTTGTACCCATGTGCATTTGCAAACCATAGTCTGGCTTTTTTATGGCGGTTTTGGAGCAGTGGCTTCTTCCTTGCTGAGCGGCCTTTCAGGTTATGTCAATATAGGACTCGATTTACTGTGGATATAGATACTTTTGTATCTGTTTCCTCCAGCATCTTCACAATGTCCTTTGCTGTTGTTCTGGGATTGATTTGCACTTTTCGCACCAAAGTACGTTCATCTCTAGGAGACAGAACGCGTCTCCTTCCTGAGCGGTATGATGGCTGCGTGGTCCCATGGTGTTTATACTTGCGTACTATTGTTTGTACAGATGAACGTGGTACCTTCAGGCATTTGGAAAATGCTCCCAAAGATGAACCAGACTTGTGGAGGTCTACAATTGTTTTCTGAGGTTTTGGCTGATTTCTTTTGATTTTCCCATGATGTCAAGCAAAGAGGCACTGAGTTTGAAGGTAGGCCTTGAAATACATTCACAGGTACACTTCCAATTGACTCAAATGATGTCAATTAGCCTATCAGAAGCTTCTAAAGCCATGACATAATTTTCTGGAATTTTCCAAGCTGTTTAAAGGCACAGTCAACTTAGTGTATGTAAACTTCTGACCCACTGGAATTGTGATACAGTGAATTATAAGTGAAATAATTTGTCTGTAAACAATTGTTGGAAAAATGACTTGTGTCATGCACAAAGTAGATGTCCTAACCGACTTGCCAAAACTATAGTTTGTTAACAAGAAATTTGTGGAGTGGTTGAAAATCTAGTTTTAATGACTCCAACCTAAGTGTATGTAAACTTCCGACTTCAAATGTGTGTATATATATATATATATATATAAAATATATATTTTTTTTTTTTCTTTTCTTTTATTATTTTGTCAAATCCAGACTGATAAACACTCCAAACAGCCTCCCTGACCGCTCGGAGGCGTCTGCATGGTCCTAAAGCACACCCCATCCTATGTTTGTATCACATTCCAATGATACAATGGGGGAATGTGGTGGGGACATGTTGCGCCCCTGCCAGATACTGACTGGTTTTCTGATCCACACGGTATCTGTGACCAACAGATGTATATCTGTATTCCCAGTCATGTGAAATCCATAGATTAGGGCCTAATTAATGTATTTCAATTGACTGATTTCCTTATATGAACTGTAACTCAGTAAAATCTTTGAAATTGTTGCATGTTGCGTTTATATTTTAGTTCAGTGTAGTTAGTCTGTTGTCTGTCATTATTTTATACCTGCTGTTGAATTGCCGCGCTCTCTCTCCTCCGGCAACAGATCACTCATACTGGCACACGTGCAGCATACGCAGTCACGCAATGAATGGTCATTCCGGTAATGGCTGATATGTCGATTTTTAAGTGATTGATCACATTTAAAAGTGTGCCTTCATTAATTATATTAACAAAAATTATGAAACTAATTTAAATTACCTTTCATGACCTTAAAACCCCTAATTTGACACTTGGATCAGCGCATCATGCCATTCAGGCTGGCGCATTTTCAATCTGCACAATCTGGAACAGCCTACAGTCATGCACAGTTTCACAGACTAGCGGCAAATCAATTTAAACAAAGCGGAATCAGGAAATGAATGCCCAATTTTCATTGCTATTCATTCCGCTTTGATCACCGTGTTTTGCCTAGGTGTGTGACTCTGCGCCTGCGACATGCTACTTTGTTATATAGAGGAGCTGGTTTGCAATTACCAAAGAATGTGAAGTCTGGGTACGGCGCTCTGGACAGCTCCGGCCCAAGTCAAGCAATCTTAGACATTATCTCTCACCGCATTCCCATCATTGCAGGGCAACCGTGTGGGTGTGGCTGTATCAATGGACAAAGTATTCTTCTCTTTCTTCGGTGTATGAATGAAAATGGTGATATTAAAAAAGATATGATGAATGAATCAAGCACATAAGAGATAAGCCTATTATCACAAAGCTCATGAACCACCGAAGCTACTGAAATGTGGTGTGACATTCTGAGGCTTCCTGTGGCATTCATCATATAGGTGTGGGAAGCACAGCACTAGACGTGGTAACATCACTTGGCATAGCTGAAGAAGAGAGGGGAGGAACGACTGTAGCCTACCTACTATCTAATGGCTGAAGATAGTGCCCCATCATGTTGACAGTGACGCCATCACTGATGATCCAAACCAACCGTTTGGTTCTTATAAGATGTTTTTATTCTGGGCTACTGGTATTGTCAGTATTGCATTCCATTTCTAGAGTGCCAATCCAATCAAACGTATCCAATCAAACATAAACTATTTGTGTAAACCTGTACAATAGATTATTATTGATCAATATTGTATTAATGAGATGTGACTAAAGTAGGCATACACTTTCTCCATCCAATATTTATCTTTGGGGGGGGGGGGGGGGACTGTGTAATAACCCAGAACTGTACTGTAGTCATAAATCAAATCAAACTTTATTTGTCACATGCGTCCAATACAAGATGTGTAGACCTCACCGTGAAATGCGGATTTACAAGCTCTTTTAACCAACAGTGCAGTTCAAGAAAGAGTTAAGAAAATATTTACCAAATAAACTAAAGTAATTAAAAAAAAATCAAAAGTAACACAATAAAATAACAATCACGAGGCTATATACAGGGGGTACCGGTACTGAGTCAGTGTGCGGTGGTACAGGTTAGTCGAGGTATTTTGTACATGTAACTATGCATAGACATGAAAACCAGACTGTCGTATATTATTATGTAAATGATGAGAATATTCTATAACAAGTTCTTATAACAACGTGAACGTCAGATAACAGGGCAACCAATGACACGTAGCGAGAAAGGTGGTATCAAACCCAGCTTGTCCAATTACAGTCTCGCAAATATCTTCTCCAAACCCGTAGCACCTAGCAAGGTAAACTGCTTCAGCAACACTGTAAGTTAGGTCATCACAGTGCCAGATATTATTTTAAATTCAGTGCCGTTTAACACTATTTGAAACTTGGTTCTGGCATATTTGTTCGCATCGATCAACAGAAGTAGTCTTCATAAGGTACGTTTGCTATTTTATGTAATATAATACTGGGACTTTTCATCCAACATTAGCTAGCTAACGTACGCGGTGTCTTGATGCCAGTGTTCAGCATCACCCAGCAACAGACAGGTGTTGTTATCATCGTGCAACGTTAACCACGATTTAGAGTGACATTAGCTACAAATGTCAGTTTCTGCAGAAACATTACATTTAATTCACATTCATGCCACTATTTTATGACAGTTGTGTTGTCTCATTATTTTGAAGGTAACAAAATGTCTGCTTTCGTTGCCAGTTTCATTCATCAACAAAATCACGGCGAGGATGACTGACACAGAGATAGAGGGTTCGGGGAGACACGGGAACGGTGATGTGCTCGCAGAATCGGCGACAAAAAGAGATGATGTGTTTGATGAGACGTACAAAGAGAAAGAAGGTCCTAAACCTTCAATGATAATCGTGTGGAAAAATATCATATTGATGACTTTCTTGCACATTGGAGCCGTGTACGGCATCTCCCTCGTCCCATCTGCTCATGTTTTGACCTGGGCTTGGTGTAAGTATGATAAAGCTAACCCACTTGTTATTTCAAATTAACTGAGTTTTACAATCAAATCGTTTCTATGGCGTAGTTAATTTTCACATCGGATTGGGCACACAGCACAGCTGGATTCGCCAGTCTTCAGTGCTGCGTAGCGCAAGCTCCCAGCCTCTTTCTCTCTCCCCTGCTGGTGAACACGGATGGTTGTCATTTCTCTGCAACTGTAATACTATAATAACCAGACATGTAGAAAGTTCGAGAAACAATGGTTATTATGCATTCATGAAAAAGTCCTAACCAAATATGATTATTGTATCCCGGAGATAAACTCCAAATGAATGAATCTATGGAAAAGAGACATTTTAATCTGTGACCCTACCACTCCGTTTGACGGTGTATATTATTATTATTGTTCACTATCGCTCGTTTATACCCTGTTATGGAATAGCAGACCTTTTTTTCTGGATTAGATGGCAAACAAATGAATGAATGTTTTAGGAAAAACAGAGAGTACAGGACCCATTCTTGATCTCTGCTACTTGATGCTATGCATGTTTATGGTCGTGGTTCCACTGTTTATCATGCAAATGATTCTGCCCGAGGAGCTGTTGTCATCTGACCATTAAATAGATTTTGTTCCTCTATCTTCCTTGTTCTCTCTCTCTCTCTTTCCACACAGCTGTGTTTTGCTTTTTAACAAGTGCTTTAGGAGTGACTGCGGGGGCTCACCGGCTATGGAGCCACAGGTCCTACAAGGCCTCGTTACCTCTCAGAATCTTTCTTGCCACTGCCAACTCCATGGCCTTTCAGGTAAAACATGTCTTTCCCACTTCACCTTTATTTAACCGCGTTGAACATCAGAAGACAGACAGTAGCGGTATACACACAAAAACATCTTTATTTGTTATGATGACCAAACTTTCCCGGAGTATCATTCTGTTAGCCTGGTCAAGCAGAGGACTGCATGCACTCAGAATGTGAGCTATCACGAGATCAGGCTGCAATGTAGAATGTTAATTCAAATTATTCTAATTTACAGTGCCTTTGGGAAATATTCAGATCCCTTGACTTTATCCACATTTTGTTACGTTACAGCCTTATTCTAAAATGGATTAAATATATTTGTTTTAATCCTCAGCAAGTTACACACAATGCCCCATAATGACAAAGCGAAAACAGGTTTTGAGATATTTTTGCAAATGTATTTGTCAGGACCCGGTGCGAGAAACAGTCACTAATAATCGTCAGAACCCAGAAGATGAGGCAGACACAGCAGTACTAGAGATGGTGGTTTAATTAAAGAACAAAATCTTCAGGCAAAGAAACTAAATCCACAATGTCCAAAAATAAAGCCAAAAGGCACAAAATGGAAATCCTCCAAAATACAAAAGAAACTCCACAAAGTGGTAAAAAAACAGCAGGGAAAAACAAACCTCAAAAGACTACTCAAATAATACACAAGAACTAAACCAGAGAACCTCTGGAAAATCCAACAAGAGAAATATCTGAATAAAACAAGGCTTGGGCTGGGGCTGGGTGCTAACTTACAAACACTGAGCAAGGAACTGAGGAACACACAGGGTTTAAATACTAACAAGGGAATGACCTACAGGTGCAAACAATAATAGAGCAAGAAAAACAAAAGGTACAAAAAAGGTGCAATGGGGACATCTAGTGACCAAAACCCGAACAGTCTTGGCCAAAACCTGACAGTATTTATAAAAAAAAAAAAATTACGTAAGTATTCAGACCCTTTACTATGAGACTCGAAATTGAGCTCAGGTGCATCCTGTTTCCATTGGCCGTCCTTGATATGTTTCTACAACTTGATTGGAGTCCACCTGTAGTAAATTCAATTGATTGAACATGATTTGGAAAGACCCACACCTGTCTATATAAGGTCCCACAGTTGACAGTGCATGTCAGAGCAAAAACCAAGCCATGAAGTCGAAGGAATTGTCCTTAGAGCTCCGAGACAGGATTGTGTTGAGGCTCAGATCTGGGGAAGGTTAGCAAAACATTTCTGCAGCATTGAAAGTCCCCAAGAAACACAGTGGCCACCATCATTCTTAAATGGAAGAAGTTTGGAACCAACAAGACTCTACATGGAGCTGGCCTCACGGCCAAACTGAGCAATCTGTGGAGAAGGGCCTTGGTCAGGGAGGTGACCAAGAACCTGATGGTCACTCTGACAGAGCTATAGAATTCCTCTGTGGAGATGGGAGAACCTTCCAGAAGGACAACTATCTCTGCAGCACTCCACCAATTAGGCCTTTATGGTAGAGTGGCCAGACGGAAGCCACTCTTCAGTAAAAGGCACATGACAGCCTTTTGTGCTGTTGTCTGTGCCCAATAAGGTTTGTACCATGTTTTGTGCTGCTACCATGTTGTTGTCATGTTGTGTTGCTACCATGCTGTTTTGTCATGTGTTGCTGCCTTGCTATGTTGTTGTCTTAGTTCTCTCTTTATGTAGTGTTGCGTCCTTTTGGTAGACCGTCATTGTAAATAAGAATTTGTTTTTAACTGACTTGCCTAGTTAAATAAAGGTTAAATACAATATAAATACATAAAAACAGCCTGCTTGGAGTTTGCCAAAAGGAACCTGAAGACTCAGACCATGAGAAACAAGAATCTCTGATGAAACCAAGATTAAACTCTTTGGCCTGAATAACGACTGGAGGAAACCTGGAACCATTCCTACGGTGAAGCATAGTGGTGGCAGCATCATGTCTGGAGGAAACCTGGAACCATCCCTATGGTGAAGCATGGTGGTGGCAGCATCATGTCTGGAGGAAACCTGGAACCATCCCTATGGTGAAGCATGGTGGTGGCAGCATCATGTCTGGAGGAAACCTGGAACCATCCCTATGGTGAAGCATGGTGGTGGCAACATCATGTCTGGAGGAAACCTGGAACGGTGGCAGCATCATGTTTGGAGGAAACCTGGAACCATTCCTACGGTGAAGCATAGTGGTGGCAGCATCATGTCTGGAGGAAACCTGGAACCATTCCTATGGTGAAACATAGTGGTGGCAGCATCATGTCTGGAGGAAACCTGGAACCATCCCTACGGTGAAGCATGGTGGTGGCAGCATCATGTCTGGAGGAAACCTGGAACCATTCCTACGGTGAAGCATAGTGGTGGCAGCATCATGTCTGGAGGAAACCTGGAACCATTCCTACGGTGAAGCATAGTGGTGGCAGCATCATGTCTGGAGGAAACCTGGAACCATCCCTACGGTGAAGCATGGTGGTGGCAGCATCATGTCTGGAGGAAACCTGGAACCATCCCTACGGTGAAGCATGGTGGTGGCAGCATCATGTCTGGAGGAAACCTGGAACCATTCCTACGGTGAAGTATAGTGGTGGCAGCATCATGTTGTTGGGATGTTTTTCAGCGTCAGGGACTGGGAGAATAGTCAGGATCGAGGCAGAGATGAACGGAGCAAAGTACAGAGAGGTCCTTGATGAAAATCTTTCTCCAGAGAGAAAGGACCTCAGACTGCGGCGAACGTTCACCTTCCAACAGGACAACGACCCTAAGCACACAGCCAAGACAACGCAGGAATGGCTTCGGGACAAGTCTCTGAATGTCCTTGAGTGGCCCAGCCAGAGCCTGGACTTGGACCCGATCGAACATCTCTGGAGAGACCTGTAAATAACTGTGCAGCAACATTCCTCATCCAACCTGACAGAGCTTGAGAGGATCTGCAGAGAAGAATGGGAGAAACTCCCCAAATACAGGTGTGCCAAGCTTGTAGCGTCATACCCAAGAAGAGTTGAAGCTGTAATCGCTGCCAAAGGTGCTTCAATAAAGTACTGAGTAAAGGGCCTGAATACTTATGTAAATGTGATATTTCCGCTGTTGTTTTTTCATACATTAGAAAAAATGTATTTTAAAAAAAAAACATATGTTTTTGCTTTGTCATTACGGGGTATTGTGTGTAGATTGATTAGAATTATTTTTTAAATCAATTTTAGAATAAGGCTGTAACCTAACAAAAGTTTGGAAAAAGTGAATGGTTCTGAATACTTTCCCAAGGCACTGTATATGTCACATGCAATGGGATATATTTTTGTAATGTAATTTGAGTTGACAACACAGCAAAGATTGAAAGGTACACTTCCTGTTTTTATTTCCTGGATTGGTCTAGTTTGAAGATAACAAAGTTTAGGCCAATGTAATAATTCCATGCAGAAGCGTTTGAAAATAAACAAATTCATTGGACCAGCACCGCGTTGCTGATTCTACAGGATTAGCGAGTAAAAATGACTGGAAGTGAATGTTAGCAGTACTGAAAGTTCACCTTGAAAGTGTAGAATAAACACAATCGTAGTTCATTTCAGCTAACTACTCAGTAAACACAGAATAACTGTCGTTCTGGTCATTTAAACGTTTTTCAAATGATCTACATCCACATGATGACTTGATGTCCCGACCGCTGGTCACGTGTTCAATGCTGATCCTGTAGAATCAGCAACGGTCTGGTCCAATGAATTTGTTTCTTTTCGAAACGCTCCGCATGGAATTATTCCCCTGTCTTAACCAGTATATTAACGACCTAGGCATGGGTACACTCAAAATGGCTGCCAAGTCCACCCATTATGCCATCAGGCCCCTTCTATGGATTCTATGTTTAAACATTTGTCTTTGTGCTCCCCCACCCCATTACAGAATGACATCTTTGAATGGGCTCGGGACCACAGAGTTCACCACAAGTTTTCAGAGACCGATGCCGACCCCCACAACGCCGTCCGAGGGTTCTTCTTCGCCCACATCGGTTGGCTCCTGGTGCGTAAACACCCGGACGTCATTGAGAAGGGGAAGAAGCTGGAGCTCAGTGACTTGAAGGCTGACAAAGTTGTCATGTTCCAGAGGAAGTATGTATTCCTTCCTGATGATCATTTTAAACCCTATTTGTTGAATTTTCTCTTCCATAACTGTTTCTGTTCACTCCATAATCTGTGATGACACTCCCCACTAAACCTGTCCTATTCATAGTTAGATCATCAATACGAAGGTTTGAGAAGCCTCTTCACAATGGAGATCTGGAACATCCATAACCTGCATGTTGTGTATTTATAACTGAATAATGTGATCATCTGTCAAAGAAGAGGCTGCCAGCCGAGACAGTGTTACTGTGTTGGGTCCTGTAGAGAGAGACTGTTAGACTGACAGTCTATCTGCTGTGTTGGGTCCTGTAGAGAGAGGTCTATCTGCTGTGTTGGGCCCTGTAGAGAGAGGTCTATCTGCTGTGTTGGGTCCTGTAGAGAGAGGTCTATCTGCTGTGTTGGGCCCTGTAGAGAGAGGTCTGTCTGTTGTGTTGGGCCCTGTAGAGAGAGGTCTATCTGCTGTGTTGGGCCCTGTAGAGAGAGGTCTATCTGCTGTGTTGGGTCCTGTAGAGAGAGGTCTATCTGTTGTGTTGGGCCCTGTAGAGAGAGTTCTATCTGCTGTGTTGGGCCCTGTAGAGAGAGGTTTATCTGCTGTGTTGGGTCCTGTAGAGAGAGGTTTATCTGCTGTGTTGGGCCCTGTAGAGAGAGGTTTATCTGCTGTGTTGGGCCCTGTAGAGAGAGGTCTATCTGCTGTGTTGGATCCTGTAGAGAGAGGTCTATCTGCTGTGTTGGGTCCTGTAGAGAGAGGTCTATCTGTTGTGTTGGGCCCTGTAGAGAGAGTTCTATCTGCTGTGTTGGGCCCTGTAGAGAGAGGTTTATCTGCTGTGTTGGGTCCTGTAGAGAGAGGTTTATCTGCTGTGTTGGGCCCTGTAGAGAGAGGTTTATCTGCTGTGTTGGGCCCTGTAGAGAGAGGTCTATCTGCTGTGTTGGGTCCTGTAGAGAGAGGTTTATCTGCTGTGTTGGGTCCTGTAGAGAGAGGTCTATCTGTTGTGTTGGGCCCTGTAGAGATAGTTCTATCTGCTGTGTTGGGCCCTGTAGAGAGAGGTCTATCTGCTGTGTTGGGCCCTGTAGAGAGAGGTCTATCTGCTGTGTTGGGCCCTGTAGAGAGAGGTCTATCTGCTGTGTTGGGTCCTGTAGAGAGATGTCTATCTGCTGTGTTGGGCCCTGTAGAGAGAGGTCTATCTGCTGTGTTGGGCCCTGTACAGAGAGGTCTATCTGCTGTGTTGGGCCCTGTAGAGAGAGGTCTATCTGCTGTGTTGGGCCCTGTAGAGAGAGGTCTATCTGCTGTGTTGGGTCCTGTAGAGAGAGTTCTATCTGCTGTGTTGGGCCCTGTAGAGAGAGGTCTATCTGCTGTGTTGGGTCCTGTAGAGAGAGGTCTATCTGCTGTGTTGGGCCCTGTAGAGAGAGGTCTATCTGCTGTGTTAGGCCCTGTAGAGAGAGGTCTATCTGCTGTGTTGGGTCCTGTAGAGAGAGGTCTATCTGCTGTGTTGGGCCCTGTAGAGAGAGGTCTATCTGCTGTGTTGGGTCCTGTAGAGAGAGGTCTATCTGCTGTGTTGGGCCCTGTAGAGAGAGGTCTATCGGCTGTGTTAGGCCCTGTAGAGAGAGGTCTATCTGCTGTGTTGGGTCCTGTAGAGAGAGGTCTATCTGCTGTGTTGGGCCCTGTAGAGAGAGGTCTATCTGCTGTGTTGGGTCCTGTAGAGAGAGGTCTATCTGCTGTGTTGGGTCCTGTAGAGAGAGGTCTATCTGCTGTGTTGGGCCCTGTAGATTGAGGTCTATCTGCTGTGTTGGGCCCTGTAGAGAGAGGTCTATCTGCTGTGTTGGGTCCTGTAGAGAGAGGTCTATCTGCTGTGTTGGGCCCTGTAGAGAGAGGTCTATCTGCTGTGTTGGGTCCTGTAGAGAGAGGTATATCTGCTGTGTTGGGCCCTGTAGAGAGAGGTCTATCTGCTGTGTTGGGTCCTGTAGAGAGAGGTCTATCTACTGTGTTGGGTCCTGTAGAGAGAGATCTATCTACTGTGTTGGGCCCTGTAGAGAGAGACTGTTAGACTGACAGTCTATCTACTGTGTTGGGTCCTGTAGAGAGAGGTCTATCTGCTGTGTTGGGCCCTGTAGAGAGAGGTCTATCTGCTGTGTTGGGTCCTGTAGAGAGAGGTCTATCTGCTGTGTTGGGTCCTGTAGAGAGAGGTCTATCTGCTGTGTTGGATCCTGTAGAGAGAGGTCTATCTGCTGTGTTGGATCCTGTAGAGAGAGGTCTATCTGCTGTGTTGGGTCCTGTAGAGAGAGGTCTATCTGCTGTGTTGGGCCCTGTAGAGAGAGGTCTATCTGCTGTGTTGGGTCCTGTAGAGAGAGGTCTATCTGCTGTGTTGGGCCCTGTAAAGAGAGGTCTATCTGCTGTGTTGGGCCCTGTAGAGAGAGGTCTATCTGCTGTGTTGGGCCCTGTAGAGAGAGACTGTTAGACTGACAGTCTATCTGCTGTGTTGGGCCCTGTAGAGAGAGACTGTTAGACTGACAGTCTATCTGCTGTGTTGGGCCCTGTACAGAGAGGTCTATCTGCTGTGTTGGGTCCTGTAGAGAGAGGTCTATCTGCTGTGTTGGGCCCTGTAGAGAGAGGTCTATCTGCTGTGTTGGGCCCTGTAGAGAGAGGTCTATCTGCTGTGTTGGGCCCTGTAGAGAGAGACTGTTAGACTGACAGTCTATCTGCTGTGTTGGGTCCTGTAGAGAGAGGTTTATCTGCTGTGTTGGGTCCTGTAGAGAGAGGTCTATCTGCTGTGTTGGGTCCTGTAGAGAGAGGTCTATCTGCTGTGTTGGGTCCTGTAGAGAGAGGTCTATCTGCTGTGTTGGATCCTGTAGAGAGAGGTCTATCTGCTGTGTTGGATCCTGTAGAGAGAGGTCTATCTGCTGTGTTGGGTCCTGTAGAGAGAGGTCTATCTGCTGTGTTGGGTCCTGTAGAGAGAGGTCTATCTGCTGTGTTAGGCCCTGTAGAGAGAGGTCTATCTGCTGTGTTGGATCCTGTAGAGAGAGGTCTATCTGCTGTGTTGGGCCCTGTAGAGAGAGTTCTATCTGCTGTGTTGGGCCCTGTAGAGAGAGGTCTATCTGCTGTGTTGGGTCCTGTAGAGAGAGGTCTATCTGCTGTGTTAGGCCCTGTAGAGAGAGGTCTATCTGCTGTGTTGGGTCCTGTACAGAGAGGTCTATCTGCTGTGTTGGGCCCTGTAGAGAGAGGTCTATCTGCTGTGTTGGGTCCTGTAGAGAGAGGTTTATCTGCTGTGTTGGGTCCTGTAGAGAGAGGTCTATCTGCTGTGTTGGGTCCTGTAGAGAGAGGTCTATCTGCTGTGTTGGGCCCTGTAGAGAGAGGTCTATCTGCTGTGTTGGGTCCTGTAGAGAGAGGTCTATCTGCTGTGTTGGGTCCTGTAGAGAGAGGTCTATCTGCTGTGTTGGGTCCTGTAGAGAGAGGTCTATCTGCTGTGTTGGATCCTGTAGAGAGAGACTGTTAGACTGACAGTCTATCTGCTGTGTTGGGTCCTGTAGAGAGAGACTGTTAGACTGACAGTCTATCTGCTGTGTTGGGCCCTGTAGAGAGAGGTCTATCTGCTGTGTTGGGCCCTGTAGAGAGAGGTCTATCTGCTGTGTTGGGTCCTGTAGAGAGAGACTGTTAGACTGACAGTTTATCTGCTGTGTTGCCCTGTACAGAGAGGTCTGTTATATTGACAGTCTATCTGCACAGATACGTGGATATGTACACACATGACAACATACGCACTACACACACACACGTACACATGGATTTAGTATTGTAGATATGTGGTAGTGGTGGAGTAGGGGCCTGAGGGCACACACTTAGTGTGTTGTGAAATCTGTAATGAATGTATTGTAATGTTTTTCATATAACTGCCTTAATGTTGCCGGACGCCACGAAGAGTAGCTGCTGTTACACTGACAGTTTGAATAGACATGTATCATCTGTACTGCTCCGTATGATGGAGGATATGTCTCTGAACTCTGGTCTTCTCCACAGGTATTACAAGATGTGATGGAGGATATGTCTCTGAACTCTGGTCTTCTCCACAGGTATTACAAGATGTCATGGAGGATATGTCTCTGAACTCTGGTCTTCTCCACAGGTATTACAAGATGTGATGGAGGATATGTCTCTGAACTCTGGTCTTCTCCACAGGTATTACAAGATGTCATGGAGGATATGTCTCTGTACTCTGGTCTTCTCCACAGGTATTACAAGATGTCATGGAGGATATGTCTCTGTACTCTGGTCTTCTCCACAGGTATTACAAGATGTCATGGAGGATATGTCTCTGTACTCTGGTCTTCTCCACAGGTATTACAAGATGTGATGGAGGATATGTCTCTGTACTCTGGTCTTCTCCACAGGTATTACAAGATGTCATGGAGGATATGTATCTGAACTCTGGTCTTCTCCACAGGTATTACAAGATGTCATGGAGGATATGTCTCTGAACTCTGGTCTTCTCCACAGGTATTACAAGATGTCATGGAGGATATGTCTCTGTACTCTGGTCTTCTCCACAGGTATTACAATATGTGATGGAGGATATGTCTCTGTACTCTGGTCTTCTCCACAGGTATTACAAGATGTGATGGAGGATATGTCTCTGTACTCTGGTCTTCTCCACAGGTATTACAAGATGTGATGGAGGATATGTCTCTGTACTCTGGTCTTCTCCACAGGTATTACAAGATGTCATGGAGGATATGTCTCTGTACTCTGGTCTTCTCCACAGGTATTACAAGATGTCATGGAGGATATGTCTCTGTACTCTGGTCTTCTCCACAGGTATTACAAGATGTCATGGAGGATATGTCTCTGTACTCTGGTCTTCTCCACAGGTATTACAAGATGTCATGGAGGATATGTCTCTGTACTCTGGTCTTCTCCACAGGTATTACAAGATGTCATGGAGGATATGTCTCTGTACTCTGGTCTTCTCCACAGGTATTACAAGATGTCATGGAGGATATGTCTCTGTACTCTGGTCTTCTCCACAGGTATTACAAGATGTCATGGAGGATATGTCTCTGTACTCTGGTCTTCTCCACAGTTATTACAAGATGTCATGGAGGATATGTCTCTGTACTCTGGTCTTCTCCACAGGTATTACAAGATGTCATGGAGGATATGTCTCTGTACTCTGGTCTTCTCCACAGGTATTACAAGATGTCATGGAGGATATGTCTCTGTACTCTGGTCTTCTCCACATGTATTACAAGATGTGATGGAGGATATGTCTCTGTACTCTGGTCTTCTCCACAGGTATTACAAGATGTGATGGAGGATATGTCTCTGTACTCTGGTCTTCTCCACAGGTATTACAAGATGTGATGGAGGATATGTCTCTGTACTCTGGTCTTCTCCACAGGTATTACAAGATGTCATGGAGGATATGTCTCTGTACTCTGGTCTTCTCCACAGGCATTACAAGATGTCATGGAGGATATGTCTCTGTACTCTGGTCTTCTCCACAGGTATTACAAGATGTCATGGAGGATATGTCTCTGTACTCTGGTCTTCTCCACAGGTATTACAATATGTCATGGAGGATATGTCTCTGTACTCTGGTCTTCTCCACAGGTATTACAAGATGTCATGGAGGATATGTCTCTGTACTCTGGTCTTCTCCACAGGTATTACAAGATGTCATGGAGGATATGTCTCTGTACTCTGGTCTTCTCCACAGGTATTACAAGATGTCATGGAGGATATGTCTCTGTACTCTGGTCTTCTCCACAGGTATTACAAGATGTGATGGAGGATATGTCTCTGTACTCTGGTCTTCTCCACAGTTATTACAAGATGTCATGGAGGATATGTCTCTGTACTCTGGTCTTCTCCACAGGTATTACAAGATGTCATGGAGGATATGTCTCTGTACTCTGGTCTTCTCCACAGGTATTACAAGATGTCATGGAGGATATGTCTCTGTACTCTGGTCTTCTCCACAGTTATTACAAGATGTCATGGAGGATATGTCTCTGTACTCTGGTCTTCTCCACAGGTATTACAAGATGTCATGGAGGATATGTCTCTGTACTCTGGTCTTCTCCACAGGTATTACAAGATGTCATGGAGGATATGTCTCTGAACTCTGGTCTTCTCCACAGGTATTACAAGATGTGATGGAGGATATGTCTCTGTACTCTGGTCTTCTCCACAGGTATTACAAGATGTCATGGAGGATATGTCTCTGAACTCTGGTCTTCTCCACAGGTATTACAAGATGTCATGGAGGATATGTCTCTGTACTCTGGTCTTCTCCACAGGTATTACAAGATGTCATGGAGGATATGTCTCTGAACTCTGGTCTTCTCCACAGGTATTACAAGATGTCATGGAGGATATGTCTCTGTACTCTGGTCTTCTCCACAGTTATTACAAGATGTCATGGAGGATATGTCTCTGTACTCTGGTCTTCTCCACAGGTATTACAAGATGTCATGGAGGATATGTCTCTGAACTCTGGTCTTCTCCACAGGTTTTACAAGATGTGATGGAGGATATGTCTCTGAACTCTGGTCTTCTCCACAGGTATTACAAGATGTCATGGAGGATATGTCTCTGAACTCTGGTCTTCTCCACAGGTATTACAAGATGTCATGGAGGATATGTCTCTGAACTCTGGTCTTCTCCACAGGTATTACAAGATGTCGTGGAGGATATGTCTCTGTACTCTGGTCTTCTCCACAGGCATTACAAAATGTCATGGAGGATATGTCTCTGTACTCTGGTCTTCTCCACAGGTATTACAAGATGTCATGGAGGATATGTCTCTGTACTCTGGTCTTCTCCACAGGTATTACAAGATGTCATGGAGGATATGTCTCTGTACTCTGGTCTTCTCCACAGGTATTACAAGATGTCATGGAGGATATGTTTCTGAACTCTGGTCTTCTCCACAGGCATTACAAGATGTCAGTGGTGCTGATGTGCTTCTTCATCCCCATGTTTGTTCCTTGGTGCCTGTGGGGAGAGAGCCTGTGGTTGGGCTACTTCGTGCCAGGTCTGCTGAGATACACCCTGGTACTGAACGCTACCTGGCTGGTCAACAGTGCTGCCCACATGTGGGGCAACCGGCCCTACGACACCAACATCAACCCCAGAGAGAACAAGTTTGTCACCCTTAGTGCCATAGGTATGTTAGCTACCTCTTGCCATTTTAAAAGATCTTAAAACTTCATTAAGTCGCTCCTTTATAACATGTAGTTATATCGTAGATGACTCTATACTGGGGCCTCCTGAGTGGCGCAGTGGTCTAAGGCACTGCATCGCATTGCTAGCTGTGCCACTAGAGATTCTGGGTTCGAGTCCAGGCTCTGTCGCGACCGGGAGACCCATGGGGCTGCGCACAATTTGCCCAGCATCGTCCGGGTTAGGGGAGGGTTTGGTCGACAGGGATGTCCTTGTCCCATCGCGCACTAGCGACTCCTGTGGCGGGCCGGATGCAGTGCACGCTGACACGGTCTCCAGGTGTACAGTGTTTCCTTCAACACATTGGTGCGGCAGGCTTCCGGGTTAAGTGGGCATTGTGTCTAGAAGCAGTGCGGCATGGTTGGGTTGTGTTTCGGAGGGCGCACGGCTCGACCTTCGCCTCTCCCGAGTCGGTACGGGAGTAGCGGGGATGGGACAAGACTGTAACTACCAATTGGGGAGAAAACAGGGTAAATGAATGACTCTATACTACACAGTTATCTCAGAACAGTAGCCTAACAGAACGAGCGTTGACTTCTGCTCCTGTAATTACCTTCCTGAGTGATATTGAACTTGTAATATGTTTTTACCTGCTGTCAGTTTACTTTGATTCTACCTGTTTGTCAAAGAGATCGAACGGGGATTTGTTATTCATTGTAGAGCAGAGCAAGTTTATGCAGACCATGAATTTTAGGTTTTGAGTTCCCAACTCGGTGCTTGACAGAAAATAATATTTATAGTAGCTCTATATCAAACCATGTGTGGGTGTTCACATCTTACTAGATATCTTGTATATATTATTCTGTGTAGATAACGGTTAGCCTAACTATGGTTTCCTGTCACTTTCAGGTGAAGGATTCCATAATTATCACCACACCTTCCCTTATGATTATGCATCGAGTGAGTTTGGCTGCAACCTGAACCTGACCACCTGTTTCATCGACTTGATGTGTTTCCTCGGCCTGGCAAAGGACCGCAAGAGAGTGTCCCCTGAACTAGTGCTGGCCCGGGCTCAGCGCACTGGGGACGGAAGCACCCGGAACCGGAGTGGCTAGGAGGTTTTCCCCCAATCTCAAAAAAGCTCCAAAACAAAACCAATGTAAAAGAAAATATATATAAAACCGACAAAAGTTTTAGTTTGCAGTGTAATTTTGAGAGATGCTTCTCTTATCTTGTAGCTACAGTCAAAGCTTCACTCTTCTCCTTTGTGAACAATACATTTCCTAAAAAGTTCTTAAAGATTCATGTTCGCTTTTAAAATAGGGACTTTAATCACCTTATGTTCTACTGTTTCATTTCTTCTTCGCTTCAGCAAATAGTCTGTTGTGTGAAATGGTACAAATCTGTCTGTTGCCAAAGCTGGTATGCTGCCATTGGTCAAGCCTTCCTCAGTAGGCTGGAGGAGGTTTTCCTGAGCTGTGAATGCTTCTTCTGCTGCAATGGTACATTGATGTTGCATAGGCAATCAATCCAGTTTCTTAAACTGCAGTCAAGTATTAAAGGAGAGATTTGAAAAATAAGAAAGCTTTTAAAAAAATTAAAAAATAAAAAAACATTTTAAACTTGTTGTTGTGACACCTTTAAATCTCCATCTTGAAGTGAAGCTGTCTGTCGTATCCATAGCTTTCATGTAATGTGAGTCATGTAACCAAAACAGATACTTTTCTAGTCTTAAAGTAACTGTCCAGTGAAAATACTTGTATTTGTGGTCAAAGCATAAATTGGAATGAAGAAAATACCACTTCAAAAACCACACTTCAAACTTGTATCTCAAACAGACGGTTTAAAAAATGCTTGCTATTTCCTCGTAGAGGATGATGTTCTGGCCAATCAGCGGTCTACTCGCGTTAATATTTTTAATGACCGGTATTTACGGCCACCATTCCAACACAGAAAAGCTGCTTTTTAACAGACTTAATTATTTTTTTTAAAATAGGAAGGAAAACTATTTCACTCATATTATAATTAATTACAAGTCATATTTCATAAAAATCTGGAAACAGTGGACGGTTACTTTAATACTCAATGATTACTGGATATTAATAAGGAATAGAGTCCTGAAACGTGGAAAACCATGTTCCATTTCATAGAGTATATTCGATTTATTAGGTTTCAACTGACTTGGTTCTTATTCAACATTGTTACAGTTTACAGCAAAGTGTTTAAATTATACAGAAGGACTCTTTAGTTTATTGAGAGGAGTCGCAGTGGAACTGAATAAAGCACAGACATGACGGTACTGTCACAAAAAGAGATTAGAGATTTTATACATTTTAGAAAACAAATTAAGAATACATGCTTCCCCCTCCTAGATTTTCAACCAGGTTAGAGCTATAAAAAAAATATATATAGTAAAATATATTTTTGAATGTGCTGTTTCTTATAGAAGCAGGGCTGACTAACCACATCTGGGGCCCTAGGCAAGAGTATTTTGAAGCCCCTCCCCCCCCTCATGCCAGTGGAGCAAGACATTTTTTAACGCTAACTTCCTGCAGTTGTACACATTTTGCCATGGGACATAGATAAAAATGTGCCGTTTTAAAGCTAATGTCCCAGTTGGTAATCCGGCCATGAATATAAAACAGTTCTCTGCCTATGCCATGCAGGCCATGTAGGCTGTGTGTACCTTTTTACAAGATATTTGTAGTCTACAGCACTTTTTAATTTAATTGACAAAAAGACAACTCAGTAAAAAATTATTAGTTGATAAAAGTAAACTAGTAAAAGGTGAATGTAAAATGTAGTTGTTAGGATTATGGCCATAAAATGTACTTCTGAATCCCTGAAGAGGGACCTGCAGTATTTATTTTTACCTTTATTTAACGAGGCAAGTCAGTTAAGAACAAATTCTTATTTTCAATAACGGCCTAGGAACGGTGGGTTAACTGCCTTGTTCAGGGGAAGAACGACAGATTTTTACCTTGTCAGCTCGGGGATTCAATCTAACAACCTTTCAGTTACTGGCCCAACACTCTAAGCACTAGGCTACCTGCTGGTTACTGGCCCAACGTTCTAACCACTAGGCTACCTGCCGGTTACTGGCCCAACACTCTAAGCACTAGGCTACCTGCTGGTTACTGGCCCAACGTTCTAACCACTAGGCTACTTGCTGGTTACTGGCCCAACGTTCTAACCAAAAGGCTACCTGCTGGTTACTGGCCCAACGCTCTAACCACTAGGCTACCTGCCGGTTACTGGCCCAACGTTCTAACCACTAGGCTACCTGCTGGTTACTGGCCCAACGCTCTAACCACTAGGCTACCTGCTGTTTACTGGCCCAACGCTCTAACCACTAGGCTACCTGCCGGTTACTGGCCCAACGCTCTAACCACTAGGCTACCTGCTGGTTACTGGCCCAACGTTCTAACCGCCAGGCTACCTGCTGTTTACTGGCCCAACGTTCTAACCACTAGGCTACCTGCTGGTTACTGGCCCAACGCTCTAACCACTAGGCTACCTGCTGGTTACTGGCCCAACGCTCTAACCACTAGGCTACCTGCTGGTTACTGGCCCAACGTTCTAACCACTAGGCTACCTGCCCCAGTATCCCCAGTATCATAATATTTAACTTATTGATAACACGGTTATAAAAGGAGTTAATCCACATTTAGTTTAAAACATTCACCAACTACTATACGGTACATTTCTTCCATACCTTCCTCTCTGCCATAACATGAAAATGTCAGTTGATTTTCTCGTAATATTTGATAATAAATCTAACTGCCAAAATAATAACGTTTGAGTAAATGAGGGATGCAAAGTGTATTGAAGCAGGTGCTTCCACACAGGTGTGGTTTCCTGAGTTAATTAAGCAATTAACATCCCGTTATGCTTAGGGTCATGCATAAAAATGCTGGGCAGGCCATTATTATGGTTACCATGGCTATGTCCCCATAGGATGACAATGCCCCCATCTACAGGACACGAGTGGTTTCATGAGCAGGAAAACGATGTAAACCATATACCATGGCCGTCTCAGTCACCAGATCTCAACCCAATTGAACACTTCTGGGAGATTCTGGAGCGGAACCTGAGACCAGCGTTTTACACCACCGCCAACAAAACACCAACTGGTGGAATTTCTCCTGGAAGAATCCCTCCAACAGAGTTCCAGACACTTGTAGAATCTATGCCAAGGTGAAGCTGTTCTGGTTCGTGGTGGGCCAGCGTCCTATTAAGACGATGTTGGTGTTGCTTTTATTCAGTCAGTTTACCTCTATGTACCCATAATGTGCCGTTGGTTGGACATGTCTAGTGCAGCCATACCATAGAGTCATTATTAGCCCCTTGTAGCTGGATAATGCTGTTTAGCAAGCTACTTAGGTCATAAGATTGTACAAGATTTTTAAACGTTTTCAGACATTTAGCAGATGCTCTTATCCAGAGCACCTTACAGGACCAATTAGGTTTAAGTGCCTTGCTCAAGGGCACAGAGGCATATATATTTTTTGCCTAGTCGGCACTGGGATTCGAACCATTGACCTTTCGGTTACTGGGCCAACGCTTAAAAGTGTGGTCTTTGTCATCACCTAAACAACTGCCCTGATTTCCCTGACACTAGCTAAATAAAGTCAATTAGTTGTTACCTGAGACAGTCGTATAGCATGCAAAAGATAACATTGACACGAAGGCATTCTTGGTGATGTGTATTCCTCAGTGAGGTAGTAACACATGCAGTAAGCCCAGGTGTTATTTGGTCAATAGAAGAACCTTTGGATGTTCTACAGAGGCTCAGATTGTGACTTAGGAGATTGTTCAGAAGGGGAGTTACTTTTCATTCAACTTGAAAGATACTGTTTGTATGTTAACTTGACAAAAATGTTCTGTATGCATTTATTGTGTATTTTTTGCCATTGTGGTTTTCATTTACTGAAAGAAAATGGCATGAAAATATATTGCTTTTAGTACTTTTTTCCTTTGGCAATTGCACAGGAATTCTAAAATGGACAGAATTATTTGAGCACCTTTTTAATCGATTTTAAAGGTCGAATGCAGCTATTTTTATCGCAATATCTATCATTTATGGGTAACAATTAAGTTCCTTAATGTGATTGTTTTCAATTAAAATGGTCAAAAAGAAACAACAAAAATAGCTTTGTAGCAAAGAGACATTTCTCAAACAAATGTTTAGCTAGAATTGTCTGGAAGTGGTCTGAGTGGGGAGGGGAAACTGAAAACTAGCTGTTATTGGCAGAGAGGTTTGGAACTCTCTTTCTTATTGGTCTATTAACAAATCATTTACTACATGGTGATGTCACCATGGAAGGCCAAAACTCCCTCTCACCAAAACAGGCTGAAATTTCAGGCAGTCTTTTCAAACAGCTCTTACACTAAAATGAAATATATATGTAAAACACAGGAAATCACGTTGTTGACTGTACCGGACCTTTAAAAAGACTGAGTCAGGATACTCTACTACTGCCCAATGCCTTATGACTACTTCAATCCATTCCTGATCCTTTCTGTGTTCACATCCCATTTAGTTTTGTTAAAAACAGCCAAAGTGAAAGGCAGAAATGACATGTACCACAATGCAGATCTAAGTGTTTTAGTTCCATCAGATATGAATAAATTGGTGGTTTACAGTATTTAATGTACTTTAGTGGACAATGGCCGAGTCCGATAGACGTGCCAACCTGAAGGAGGGATACAGAGACAGGACATGGCATCTGCATGGAACTTTTGAACAAAAAGGGGCTTTAATGTCTGGTCCCAGTTCCGGATCGGTGTGTGCTGTAAATTAAAACAGCTGTAGGAGTTGGCTATACAGCACACATTGATCTGGGAACAGGATACTTTAATGTGAAATGCTAGTGAGAACTAATCGTAGAGTTTACTGAACTCCAAATTATTACAAGTCATTCAAATACTTCTCTTGCTGTATTATACAACGATCCCAAAATAAATATTGTTAATTCTGTCCTGTTGAGGGAAGCAAAACTGTTATCATTCTTATGTTCTGGTATATGTAAAATGTGAAATATATTCTGAAGTAAAATTCAGAGATATTTTCAATAAATGTATAATTAAATGAATTGTTGTTGCTCTACTGTTTGCAGTGCAGTTATTTTACCAGTATTCTTGAAATGCCTTAGCAACAGTCTGACACATTTTGCGAGGAATGTTGTAATGCACTGTAAACAAGATTTTCTACAGGTGGGAAATATACTGTGTTGAAGATACTGTATGTTCCTGTATTTAAATGCCACATTGATATGAATTAATATATTGTTCAAATGCCCAGTCAAATAAAAATACATTGTACCTTTTGTCTAATCTGTAAGTAAAGTTGTAAATATGATATAATAATCCCAATAATAACAGATTTGATAATAAGCGAAAGCACAATCAACACTTCAAAGATGAGGGGAAATTAACTGAGTCATGTATTCACCAGTGCGCACTGTTTCAAAACCTTTTGCAACAGAAAAGGAAAACAAACGTTTCTTATTGGACAGTAGATCAGTGGTTCTCAAACTTTTTATAGTCCCGTACCCCTTCACACATTCAACCTCTAGCTGTACCCCCTCTAGCACCAGGGTCAGCACACTCTCAAATGTTGTTTTTTTGCCATTGTAAGCCTGCCACACACACACTATACGATACATTTATTAAACATAAGAATGAGTGTGAGTTTTTGCCACAACCCGGCTTGTGGGAAGTGACAAAGAGCTCCTATAGGACCAGGGCACAAATAATAATAATCAATAATAAAACCTTATTTGTTCATCGAAAATGGTGAATAACTCACCACAGGTTAATGAGAAGGGTGTGCTTGAAAGGATGCACATAACTCTGCAATGTTGGGTTGTATTGGAGAGAGTCTCAGTCTTAAATAATTTTCCACACACAGTCTGTGTCTGTATTTAGTTTTCATGCTAGTGAGGGCCGAGAATCCACTCTCACATAGGTACATGGTTGCAAAGGGCATCAGTGTCTTAACAGCACGATTTGCCAAGGCAGGATACTCTGAGCGCAGCCCAATCCAGAAATCTGGCAGTGGCTTCCGATTAAATTACATTTTCACAGAACCGATTGTTGCAATTTCGATGAGGCTCTCTTGTTCAGATATCGATAAGTGGACTGGAGGCAGGGCATGACAGGGATAATTACAGTGGGGAGAACAAGTATTTGATACACTGACAATTTTGCAGGTTTTCCTACTTACAAAGCATGTAGAGGTCTGTAATTTTTATCATAGGTACACTTCAACTGTGAGAGAAGGAATCTAAAACAAAAATCCAGAAAATCACATTGTATGATTTTTAAGTAATTAATTTGCATTTTATTGCATGACATAAGTATTTGATACATCAGAAAAGCAGAACTGAATATTTGGTACAGAAACCTTAGTTTGCAATTACAGAGATCATATGTTTCCTGTAGTTCTTGACCAGGTTTGCACACACTGCAGCAGGGATTTTGGCCCACTCCTCCATACAGACCTTCTCCAGATCCTTCAGGTTTCGGGGCTGTCGCTGGGCAATACGGACTTTCGGCTCCCTCCAAAGATTTTCTATTGGGTTCAGGTCTGGAGACTGGCTAGGCCACTCCAGGACCTTGAGATGCTTCTTACGGAGCCACTCCTTAGTTGCCCTGGCTGTGTGTTTCGGGTCGTTGTCATGCTGGAAGACCCAGCCACGACCCATCTTCAATGCTCTTACTGAGGGAAGGAGGTTGTTGGTCAAGATCTCGCGATACATGGCCCCATCCATCCTCCCCTCAATACGGTGCAGTCGTCCTGTCCCCTTTGCAGAAAAGCATCCCCAAAGAATGATGTTTCCACCTCCATGCTTCACGGTTGGGATGGTGTTCTTGGGGTTGTACTCATCCTTCTATTCCTCCAAACACGGCGAGTGGAGTTTAGAGCAAAAAGCTCTATTTTTGTCTCATCAGACCACATGACCTTCTCCCATTCCTCCTCTGGATCATCCAGATGGTCATTGGCAAACTTCAGACGGGCCTGGACATGCGCTGGCTTGAGCAGGGGGACCTTGCGTGCGCTGCAGGATTTTAATCCATGACGGCGTAGTGTGTTACTAATGGTTTTCTTTGAGACTGTGGTCCCAGCTCTCTTCAGGTCATTGACCAGGTCCTTCCGTGTAGTTCTGGGCTGATCCCTCACATTCCTCATGATCATTGATGCCCCACGAGGTGAGATCTTGCATGGAGCCCCAGACCGAGGGTGATTGACCGTCATCTTGAACTTCTTCCATTTTCTAATAATTGTGCCAACAGTTGTTGCCTTCTCACCAAGCTGCTTGGCTATTGTCCTGTAGCCCATCCCAGCCTTGTACAGGTCTACAATTTATCCCTGATGTCCTTACACAGCTCTCTGGTCTTGGCCATTGTGGAGAGGTTGGAGTCTGTTTGATTGAGTGTGTGGACAGGTGTCTTTTATACAGGTAACGAGTTCAAACAGGTGCAGTTAATACAGGTAATGAGTGGAGAACAGGAGGGCTTCTTAAAGAAAAACTAACAGGTCTGTGAGACCCGGAATTCTTACTGGTTGGTAGGTGATCAAATACTTATGTCATGCAATAAAATGCAAATTAATTACTTAAAAATCATACAATGTGATTTTCTGGATTTTTGTTTTAGATTCCGTCTCTCACAGTTGAAGTGTACCTATGATAAAAATTACAGACCTCTACATGCTTTTTAAGTAGGAAAATCTGCAAAATCGGCAGTGTATCAAATACTTGTTCTCCCCACTGTATATAATGAATCCAGTTGTTTGTGTCATCCATTTTGGAAAGTACCTGCGTATTTGCACACCCAACTCACTCAGGTGCTTCGCTATATATCACATTTGACATTGTCCGTAAGCTTGAGTTCATTTGCACACAAAGAATCGTACAATGATGGAAAGACCTGTGTGTTGTCCTTGTTAATGCAGACAGAGAAGAGCTCCAACTTCTTAAAACTTCTTCGGGATCGGTGTCCCTTCCATGGGACGGTTGAGCTAACGTAGGCTATTGTGATTAGCATGAGGTTGTAAGTAACAAGAAAATTTCCTAGGACATAGACATATCTGATATTGGCAGAAAGCTTAAATTCTTGTTAATCTAACTGCACTGTCCAATTTACAGTAGCTATTACAGTGAAAGAATACCATGCTATTGTTTGAGGAGAGTGCACAATTTTGAACATGAAAAGTTATTAATAAACAAATTAGGCACATTTGGGCAGTCTTCACACAAAATGTTGAACAGAAATACAATGGTTTATTGGATCAGTCTAAAACTTTGCACATACACTGATGTCATCTAGTGGCCAACATCTAAATTGCACCTGGGCTAGAATAATACATTATGGCCTTTCTCTTGCATTTAAAAAATGATGGTACAAAAAAATACAAAAGAAGAGTTGTTTTTTTCTTTGCATTATCTTTTACCAGATATATTGTGTTATATTCTCCTACATTCCTTTCAGTAGCCAACTTTCACATTTACACAAACTTCAAAGTGTTTCCTTTCAAATGGTACCAAGAATATGCATATCCTTGCTTCAGGTCCTGAGCTACAGGCAGTTAGATTTGGGTATGTCAGTTTAGGCGATTTTTTTTTTTTTAAAGAGGCGGATCCCAATTAATCAGAGCCTCAATTTTGACCACACATTTCATATAGCTGTGGAGAGTCCCTGTAATCCTAGATTCTGATCATTCAGGCGAGTAAAAACATCACCCAGATAGGCCAGTCGTGTGAGAAACTCGTCATCATGCAAGAGGTCAGACAAGTGAAAATTATGGTCAGTAAAGAAAACTTTAAGCTCTTCTCTCAATTAAAAAAAACGTGTCAATACTTTACCCCTTGATAACCAGCGGACTTCTTTCTGTATGTTGTAAAAGCGTTACATGATCGCTGCCCATATCATTGCATAGTGCAGAAAATACACGAGAGTTCAGGGGCCTTTCTTTAACAAAGTTAACAATTTTCACTGTAGTGTCCAAAACGTCTTTCAAGCTGTCAAGCATTCCCTTGGCAGCAAGAACCTCTCGGTGGATGCTGCAGTGTACCCAAGTGGCGTCGGGGGCAACCGCTTGCAAGCGCGTTACGACTCCACTATGTCTCCCTATCATGGCTTTTACGCCATCAGTACAGATACCAACATGAGCAGTAGCCACGTTTGGCTACGTACAGGCGGTTAGTGGAATTCCCGTGAGAGAGTAACGGTTAATGTGATTGGATGTTAATTATTTGACTAGGCTACCTGTATTTGACACTGTGTTGTTATTTCGCTGAACAGTAGATGGTTAAAAAAAATGTTGCCAGTGAAACGAGGCTACTCAGGCGAGAGAAAAAACCTCACCCAAATGTATAGCCCCGTTGGAAAATATTATTATTTTAAATGTGAATCACATTTTTATTTTGCGGTTAAAATCTCTAGACAAATATACAGGTCAGTTTGCTAATCTCTCCCTCAACGTCAACAAAAGGAAGGAGTTGATCGTGGACTACAGGAGACAGCAGAGAGACCAGGTCATGAGATCAGGAAAAACTCCAGGCCCGAGAAAAGACACATACTAATTTTGCCACACCACTTTTGAAGAGGTGGTGCCACCTCTGGCTCATTCTGACGTCTTATTATCTTGTTCTTTATTATTATTTTTTATTTTTTTTAAACCTTTTGTTGATGTGTGTATTGTTATTTGTATTGCTAGATATTTCTGCACTGTTTGAACTAGATACATAAGCATTTTGCTGGACCTGAGATAAAACTGTACGTAGCCATACTTCAATTAGATTTGATTCCACTTAAAACATCATCTGGCTCCATCATGGGGCCCCATAAGGGCTATTCAATTCAAAGGGCTTTATTGTCAAAGCAAGTGAAATAGATAATAAACAAAAGTGAAATAAACAATACAAAATTAACAGTAAACATTACACTCACAGAAGTTCCAAAGGAATAGAGACATTGTTGCAACGAGTACAAAAGGGAAAATAAATTAAAATAAATATGGACTGTATTTATGTAACGGATGTGAAATGGCTAGCTAGTTAGCGTGTACGCGCTAGTAGCGTTTCAATCAGTTACGTCACTTGCTCTGAAACGTATTAGTAGTGTTGCCCCTTGCTCTGCAAGGTTCGCGGCTTTTGTGGAGCGATGGGTAACGACGCTTCGTGGGCGACTGTTGTTGATGTGTGCAGAGGGTCCCTGGTTCGCGCCCGTGTCGGGGCGAGGGGACGGTCTAAAGTTATACTGTTACATTGGTGCCGTGACCCGGATCACTGGTTGCTGCGGAAAAGGAGGAGGTTGAAAGGGGGGTGAGTGTAACGGATGTGAAATGGCTAGCTAGTTAGCGGGTACGCGCTAGTAGCGTTTCAATCAGTTACGTCACTTGCTCTGAAACGTATTAGTAGTGTTGCCCCTTGCTCTGCAAGGGCCGCGGCTTTTGTGGAGCGATGGGTAACGACGCTTCGTGGGCGACTGTTGTTGATGTGTGCAGAAGGTCCCTGGTTCGCGCCCGTGTCGGGGCGAACCAGGGATACTGTTACATTTACAATGGTGTTTGCTCTTCACTGGTTGCCCTTTTCTTGCTGCTGTGATGGCACACTGGTATTTCACCCAATAGATATGGGAGTTTTCGAATTCTTTGTGGGTCTGTGTAATCTGAGGGAAATATGTGACTGACTTGCCTAGTTAAATAAAGGTAAAGAAATAAAATACAAAATATTGTCATACATTTGGCAGGAGGTTAGGAAGTGCAGCTCAGTTTCCACCTCATTTTGTGGGCAGTGTGCACATAGCCTGTCTTCTCTTGAGAGCCAGGTCTGCCTATGGCGGCCTCTCTCAATAGCAAGGCTATGCGCACTGAGTCTGTACATAGTCAAAGCTTTCCTTCATTTTGGGTCAGTCACAGTGGTCAGGTATTCTGCAACGGTGTACTCTCTGTTTAGGGCCAAATCGCATTCTAGTTTGCTCAGTTTTATGTTAATTCTTTCCAATGTGTCAAGTAATTATATTTTTGTTTTCTCATGATTTGGTTGGGTCTAATTGTGCTGCTGTCCTGGGGCTCTGTTTGTGTTTGTCAACAGAGCCCCAGGACCAGCCTGCTTCTCCAGGGGCCTGTTGCACAAAAGTAGAATTAAGACATCCGGGATAAATGACTCAGCTGAGCTCAATGAAGCCAAAACATGTGCGTCCAGGCTTAATTGGTTGCACAAAGACCAAGCCAGGATGAGCAGACACGGATTCATTAAGCCAGGTGAAACCAATCCTGGATAGGTGCGCGCTCACGGCTCACTCAAATAGACCCCGCCACAGATCACAGATTAACTGATTTACCATGGCAACTAGAGCCGCGTACTTTTCCCCGTCGGAAGCACAAATCCTCATGGAGGCATACGAGGAGGTAAAAGATATAATTAAGAAGAAAGGCAACACCGCCACAGTGATAAAGCAAAGAGAAAAAGCGTGGCAAAGTATTGCAGACCGCCTGAATGCGTAAGTAGTGCACAATTACACACTCACCGCTCCGCTGAAACATCACAATTACAATTCAAATATTTAATTCACATCTCCAAAAATGCAGTTGTACTGTAATTATGAAACGGTTAAATTTTTAATTGAAATGCACTGCAGATATGAGTGAAATTGTGTAAAGTTACTCCATCACACTGTATAAAGCTATGATAAATGTTTTGATATTTTTACTGAAAACAAGACAAAAATACCAAGTAATTTTTTGCAGTGTGACTCCATTAAATGTGTGTGTGTGTGTGTGTGTGTGTGTGTGTAGATTAAACATGAACGGGCCAAAACGGACATGGCAGCAGGTCAAAATCAAATACAAGAACATTCTGCAGAATGGTATGGTCCCTGACTAATATTTAACAAAGCACAAGCATATATTGTACCCAGAAGGTGCCTGCTCACACATTGTCTGTACTGTTTTAGCAGTGAAAAAGAATACCCACAGACAAGGCACGGGTGGTGGGTCACCAAAGGCTGACCTTACCCCAGCAGAGGACATGGCCTTGGAGCTAAATAAAGGCAGGCCCGTCTTAGAGGGGATCCCTGGGGGGAAAGAGACGAGCATAGGTTCCTCCCAAGATGCCACCCGCTTCATTCAAGGTATGTCCTTCCATCTCTACATGGGATACAACCACATTCATATTGAATCAATTTGGACTGTCTGACTTTGGTTTACCTATTGCCTTGCAGTGTCTGGCAGCACTGTGTTCCTGTTAGAGCCACCAGCACAAGCACCAGACGATGCTGATCCAGTGAGTACTCCATCAAAGGCATACTGTAGGCCTGGCATGTCTTGTCTACTAGCTTCAATATGAATCCGATTAAATGTGATAGGGTGAAGGCCCCAGTGCAGCAGCAACAGCACATGATGGAGACGATGATGAGGAGGAGACCATCTCTCTGGATTCCAGAAGGCATGAGGTATCATGTTAAGACTGTGAAAGTACTATTTACTCTACAATGGTGAGGAGTCCTCATCAAAATCAAAAAATCTAATTTCTTTTACAGGACCCAGATGCTATACAGTGGGAAAACCAGCCTGGCAACATAGTGCGTATTAATAAAAGGACACCACATCCTGCCAAATTCCAGCTGCGCTAATTGTATTGTGTTCACAGAGCTCACAAGCTATCAGAAAGTTGTATGGCAACCACCTCCGGCGCCAAATAGAACTGGCAGACATAGACATTCAGTACAAGAAGAAAAAGATGGAAAATCTTGCACTGGAGTCCGAAATAAAAAAGAGGACAATTAGGAAACTGGACCTTGAAATAAAAAAACTTGAGAGGGAGGTGAGATATGCCTTCAATGTACACTGTATGCTAACTGTAACACAAATGTATTAATCATTATTTTTCTTTCCTCCCCCAGCTCCAAGAAGATGACACAGCTCAAAATAAAAATTAGGTATATTCTCGTAAAGTCAAGTGAGCCATGACATATGAGCTCTTATTGTGAGCACACAGGACGGTGGCATCTTTCTAAGGTTTTTTTTATTTTCCCAGCAATCAGTACAACCAAGTCATCGTTATAAGGCATCGCCCTCTTTTGCCCACCCCCCCAGCACCAGGTGTGGCCACTAGCCTATATGAAGGCCCAAAATTGTGTGTTCCTTTCTGCTCTGACAATGGCATGCCCATTCGTGCGAGATGTGGTGGATGAAGAAGCACTTGTGCTGAGGAGAGCCTTCAGGCGAGAAAGGGTCTTCAGGGACCGGTTGGACCCACTGGCCTTCCCTGATGACCATCTATATGAAAGATACAGGTTTTCTGCAGATGGCATCAGGTATCTATGCAGACTACTGGGTCCCAGGATTAAGCACCGCACTGCACGGAGCCATGCACTGAGTGTGGAGCAAATGGTTTGTGTGGCCTTGCGCTTTTTTGCTAGTGGAGCCTTCCTGTACTCAGTGGGGGATGCAGAACAGCTGAACAAGGCCACAATTTGCCGCACAATAAGGAGTGTGTGTCTGGCTATCAAAGCATTAGCAGATGTCTTCATCTCCTTCCCTGGCCACAGAAGACTCTGTGACATCAAAGAGGAGTTCTATAGGATTGCAGGTAAGAGGATCTACAAATTACAGGACAACTGTTAACACATAGTAGGATACTCATTACTTTGTGTGACAGGTTTCCCCAATGTCATTGGTGCAGTGGACTGCACACACATAAGGATAAAAGCCCCCTCAGGTGCCCATGAGGCCGATTTTGTGAATAGGAAATCCTTTCACAGCATTAATGTTCAGGTGAACATAACTTTTTGATATTGTCCATTGACGAACACTCTGCATTGCCAGTGATGTGCATTGATTGGTGTAATATTCCTCATCTTATGATTTCAGATGGTCTGCAATGCTGACTGTGTGATCAGCAATGTTGTGGCAAAATGGCCTGGCTCAGTCCATGACTCCAGAATCTTTCGGGCCTCTGAAATCTATCAGTGCCTATCACAAGGTAAGCCACACAACCCCTATTTATAACCATCATGGCTGTGTCAAGAATATCACTGTGTTTATGAGGTAGTAATGATGAGATTTTGTGTTGACAGGTGAATTCTCTGGTGTGTTGCTGGGAGACAGGGGGTATGGCTGCCAGCCTTTTCTCCTGACACCTTTCACAGACCCCCAGGAAGCACAGCAGGCCTACAACCATGCCCATGCCAGGACCAGGGCCAGAGTTGAAATGACCTTTGGCCTCCTGAAGGCACGCTTTCACTGCCTTCACAAATTAAGGGTCAGCCCTGTTAGGGCATGTGATATTACTGTGGCTTGTGCTGTCCTCCACAATGTGGCCTGCCTGAGGAAGGAGAGGGCCCCCAGAGTGCCACCAGCCATGGACTGGGACAATCCGGCAATCTTCCCTGATGACGACAGTGGTCGGCTGCTGAGGGACCAATATGTGTTGAATTATTTTAGTTAGTATGTGTGCTTTCAATTTTGGTTAAATATGTCCTGCGGTGGCAGAGGAATTTGGTTTTTTTTGGGTTCGTTTTTTGACGAATTTGGCCTCTTATGATGTTTGTGCGGTATACTGTGTGTAATACAAGGCTGCAGGGAAGCTACTGCATCCATTCATTTGTCTGTTCAGTTGATGTGTATGGATTTGTCCTGCATTTATTTTAGTGTGCAGACATGCAGGGTGTGTTATATACAGACCTTTGAATGTGTATGTATCATTTTGTATAATATGCTTGGATTCTGTGCTTTCCATCTTGTAGAGTCACTGTGACTTCAGTTTCGAAAGGAGCTGATGGTTTACCTGCTTTGTTTTGTCCTTATTCAATAAAGGAACATAATGTTACACATTGTGTTTTTATATTCATATGGAATGTGTATTTGTTTATATGACAGAGTACTAGGGCCACACTGAAGAAAAAGGATAAAGTCATAAATTTATGAGGCTGGTTCTTTCTGCAGAAAAGCTACATATTGTTTTTACAGTTTTGATACTTATGACAATGTGATACTTAATATTCTGGCACATCAGCACATCATGTCTTTGTTTATGAAACCATACTGAAGTACAATTTCACGAAATGCCCCACATCTGTCATTTTAACAACTGTCCTCCTTTAAAACAACTGGTTACAATATTATGACTTGTGTTTTTTTCCCCTCTGTGGCCCTAATATTCTATCATTTTATATATAGCCTTATAGTCTATGGGAAACTGTAAATTATCTAATGATAGCAACATCTAAAAATCATTTTTTATCCAAAATCATTGAAATTAATGATCACAAACGTTTAAATAATAACAGTGGGTCTAGTTATATGTGATAACAATGTATAGTGAGCAGTGAAATAACTATTGGTTTCCATTTGTGGTGACTGCTGACTGACATTAGGGATGAGATTAAATAGATCCTGGAATTTAGCCTGGTCTGGAGCAGGCTAGCTCCACAGAATAAATCTCCATGGTAATTTATACCATAACATATCCTCCTGCCCCCTATCCATCTTTAGTGCAACCGGATTACGGATCAATTGAGCCAGGATCACCAAGATATCCTGGCTTAATCCCTTATCCTAGTTTTGTGCAACAGGCCCCAGGTTCATCTCTCTGTAGGTGATGGCTTTGTTATGGAAAGTTTGGCTCCATCTAGTAGGCAATACCAACATGACCACACCACTACGCCCTACATAATGCGTGACGTCATTAGAAAGCGCCCTACAACGGCTATTAGCGTTATTTTTTTATTTACCTCAAGCTGCGTCCCGCAATGGAAGTAAACAGGGACGAAGCAGAGCGTTGCATTGACATTGCAACTGCTGCATTAACAAACAATCAAACAGAGAAGGCCGTTAGATTTCTAGAAAAGGCACAGAAACTTTTTCCGACGGATAAGGCGAGAGGTAAGAGACGGCCGCTTGAGAAGCGACATGAATGTCAGCTAGCATCCAGGGTATATTTTTATAAATTGAGGGCCCGCTATAGTTGCGTTAATACGTTACCCTTCTCACTGCTAAAGCTAGCTAATTATCGCCGATTTTTCATATAAAACATCTAATCTGGCTCGATTTTGCATTGTCACTGTTGTAGTTGTAGTATACACAGTCCGTTTAATTCTGCTGGTTATATTAGCTAGCTAGCGAGCTACCTAACGTTAAACTGTGGAGTCAGTACATTCAGTTGCACCCAATCTCATGTTGCTAGCTAAATACAAACGGTGCAGCTGCATAGCTAGCGGTCTTTGACGTTGTTACTTCGAATAACTCACTCCATGTGCTTCTGACTGTACAAGAGGGAGATGTCATCAGAGATTTGCCCCCAATGGGCCTGTTCAGTGGAGACGTTTCTGGGGGAAACTACGATACTCAAATGTTCTTCTAAATGTTACTCTATCTGTATTTCCAGCACTGCTGGACTTGATTGCAAGAAATGGTTTCACCCCTGGTCATGACAACCAGTCAGGATCCAGTGATGGCACTGGGCCAAGGCAGCGAAGACCTGGGGAGGAGGACCAAGGAGAGAAGGCCTCGCAGACAGCCAAATCCTACACCTCAGATCAACTGGACGCTGTCAAGAAGTAGGATGCATGGAATTTACTATCATTGCAATTATTATCATATAAAATGTAATTGCAAGGAAAGTGAAGGAAAAGGATACTTAGTTGCACAACTGAATACATTCAACCAAAATGTATCTCCCGCATTTAACCCAACCCCTCTGAATCAGAGAGGTGCATTTAACCCAACCCCTCTGAATCAGAGAGGTGCATTTAACCCAACCCCTCTGAATCAGAGAGGTGTGAGGGGTTGCCTTAATCGACATCCATGTCATCGGTGCCCGGGGAGCAGTTGTTGGGGGTTAAATGCGAAAGGTCGCTGGCTCTGATTCAAACAGAGTTTTTATTCAACGCTCTTACCCGTTAGGCTACCTGTCGCCCAATGTTCCTGCTGAGCTGGGACCACACATGTATTTATTTTTGTAGTTGTTGATAAAACCATCTGCTAAATGGCATGTTATATTGAAACTGCTTCTAAAACATTAACATCAAACATATGTTTAACTCCCACTTTCCACATTGAATCTTCCCTATCGGAAAAATGAAAATATCTTGAAACAATTGAGTGTTTTGTCTTTATAGTTTTCTTCTGTCTTTACAGAATCAAACAGTGTAAAGACTTCTATGAGATTCTCGGAGTGAAGAAAGATGCGTCTGAAGATGATCTCAAAAAGTCATATAGAAAATTAGCGCTGAAATTCCATCCCGACAAAAACCACGCACCGGGTGCCACTGAGGCATTTAAAGGTACGCCCCCAAACCAGACTTCTTTTCTTCATTATTTTAATGCGATAACCATTCAAAGGAGACGGCTTGCCGGACACAGATTAAGCCTAGTCCTGGACTAAAACGTGTTCAACTGAGAATGCTTTCTAGTCTAATCAGTGTCCAGGAAACCGCTCCAATGAATTGTATATCATTTAATGTCATTTGAAGGTACCCAAAAAGGTGTTTGTTTTCCCCCAGCTATTGGAAATGCCTATTCCTGCTTGAGTAATGCTGACAAGAGGAAACAGTATGACCAGTGTGGTGAGGAGAAGAGACATCCGTCAAGACAGGGCCAGACCAACGGAGACTTCCAGGCTGATATTTCACCTGAGGACCTCTTCAATATGTTCTTCGGAGGGGGTTTTCCAGCAAGTGAGTGACACACACACACACACACACACAGTCATTAGAAACCATTGCATCGACATATTTTCCTGACACCTCCACTGCTAATATCTATTGGTTGTCTGTTTTGCTTCTCAAGGCAATGTTCATGTATACAGAAATGGGCGTTATCAGAGGCCAGCGGGACAACAGGGACAACAGAGAGAGGTATGCCAGTGGTTTTTTATGGATTGCACATTTTCCAGTTCAGGTTATTAAGTAGATAAATTTAGCCATTTTTCTAATGGTTTTCTAATGTACGTTAGTTAGCCTGCTGTACAGCAGGGGGAGTCCTTGTTGTTTTTGCACTGCAAACTGAGAATGGTCTACTTGGATAGAACTGTATTGTTACACTACGTGACCAAAAGTATGTGGACACCTGCTTGTCCAACATCTCATTCCAAAATCATGGGCATTAATATGGAGTTGGTCCCCCCTTTGCTGCTATAACAGCCTCCATTCTTCTGGGAAGGCTTTCCACTAGATGTAGGAACATTTCTGCGTGGACTTGCTTCCATTCAGCCACAAGAACATTAGTGAGGTCAGGCACTGATGTTGGGCGATTAGTTCTGGCTCGCAGTCGGCGTTCCAATTCATCCCAAAGGTTTTTGATGGAATCAGGGCTCAGTGCAGGCCAGTCAAGTTCCTCCACACCGATCTCGACAAACAATTTCTGTATGGATCTCGCTTTGTGCACAGGGGCATTGTCATGCTGAAACAGGAATGGCCTTCCCAAACTGTTGCCACAAAGTTGGAAGCACAGAATCGTCTAGAATGTCATTGTATGCTGTAGCATTAAGATTTCCCTTCACTGGAACTAAGGGGCCCGAACCATGAAAAACAGCCCCAGACCATTATTCCTCCTCCACCAAACTTTACAGCTGGAACTATGCATTGGGGGAGGTAGCATTCTCCTGGCATCTGCCAACACCAGATTCGTCTGACGGACTGCCAGAAGGTGAAGTGTGATTCATCACTTCAGAGAACGTGTTTCCACTGCTCCAGAGCCCAATGGCGGTGAGCTTTACTCCACTCCAGCTGACACTTGGCATTGCGCATGGTGATCTTAGGCTTGTGTGTGGCTGCTCGGCCAGGGAAATCCATTTCATGAAGCTCCTGACAAACAGTTCTTGTGCTGACGTTGCTTCCCGAGGCAGTTTTGAACATGGTAGTGAGTGTTGCAACCGAGGACAGACAATTTTTATGCTCTATGGGCTACATCGCTCGGCGGTCCTGTTCTGTGAGCTTGTGTGGCCTACTACTTCATGGCTGAGCCGTTGTTGCTCCTAGACGTTTCCACTTCAATATAACAACACTTACAGTTGACCGGGGCAGCTCTAGCAGGGCAGACATTTGACGAACTGACTTGTTGGAGAGGTGGCATCCTATGACAGTGCCATGTTGAAAGTTACTGAGCTCTTCAGTAAGGCCGTTCTACTACCAATGTTTGTCTATGGAGATTGCATGGCGGTGTGCTCAATTTTATACACGTCAGCAACGGGTGTGGCTGAAATAGCCGAATTCGCTAATTTGAAAGTTTGTCCACATACTTTTGTACATATAGTGTATGTGAAATTAGCCTGTGCAAAGTGGATTGCTAGGCTTAAGACCGGTAGTTGGTTTTGCAGTGTTATCAGTTAACTCAAACAAACCTGTATAGTTTACCATGTCAGTCTGTCATTGTTGTGTCTAACAAACCTGTGTGTTGTGATTTTTCAGGGAGGCTTTGCGCTCTTTGTCCAGCTGCTGCCCATCGTCATCCTGGTGGTTGTGTCAGCTCTCAGTCAGATGATGGTCTCCACTGCCCCCTACAGCCTCAGCTTCAGGCCGTGAGTCTAACCCCTGACTTCCCCCTACCTGGATAATTACCTCATGGAGTAGCCTGGTCTTTATTTATTTATTTCACCTTTATATAACCAGGTAGGTCAGTTGAGAACAACTTCTCATTTACAACTGCGACCTGGCCCAGATAAAGCAAAGCAGTGCTACAAAAACAACAACACAGAGTTACACGTGGGATAAACAAACGTACAGTCAATAACACAATAGAAAAATCTATATACAGTGTGTGCAAATGTAGAAGATTAGAGAGGTAAGGCAATAAATAGGCCATAGAGGCAAAATAATTACAATTTAGCATCAACACTGGAGTGATATATTTGCAGATGATGTGCAAGTAGAGATACTGGGGTGCAAAAGAGCAAGAAGATAAATAACAGTATGGGGATGAGGTAGTTGCGTGTGCTATTTACAGATTGGCTGTGACAGGTACAGTGATCGGTAAGCTGCTCTGACAGCTGATGCTTAAAGTCAGAGGGTGATATGAGTCTCCAGCTTCAGGGATGTTTGCAATTCGTTCCAGTCATTGGCAGCAGAGAACTGGAAGGAAATGCGGCCAAAGTAAGTGTTGGCTTTGGGGGTGACCAGTGAGATATACCTGCTGGAGCGCGTGCTACGGGGGGGTGTTGTTATGGTGACCAGTGAGCTGAGATAAGGCGGGGCTTTACCTAGCAAGGACTTATAGATGATTTGGAGCCAGTGGGTTTGGCGACGAATATGTAGCGAGGGCCAGCCAATGAGAGCATACAGCTCAGTGGTGGGTAGTATATGGGGCTTTGGTGACAACGGATGGCATTGTGATAGACTACATCCAGTTTGCTGAGTAGAGTGTTGGAGGCTAATTTGTAAATGACATCGCCGAAGTCGATAGTCTTACGAGGGTATGTTTGACAGCATGAGTGAAGGAGGCTTTGTTGCAAAATAGGAAGTCGATTCTAGATTTAATTTTGGATTGGAGATGCTTAATGTGAGTCTGGAAGGAGAGTTTACAGTCTAACCAGACACCCTAGGTATTTGTAGTTGTCCACATATTCTAAGTCCGAACCGTCCAGAGTAGTGATGCTAGTCAGGCGGGCGGGTGCGGGCAGTGATCGGTTAAAGAGCATGCATTTAGTTTTGCATTTAAAAGCAGTTGGAGACCATGGAAGGAGGTATGGCATTGAAGCTTGTTTGGAGGTTTGTTAACTTCTCTAGGCTAGGTGGGACGGTAGCGTCCCACCTGACCAACATCCAGTGAAAGTGCAGGGCGCCAAATTCAAACTACAGAATTGTAAATATTTAACATTCTTGAAAATACACATGCAATATGTCAAAATAAAGCTTAACTTGTTAATCCAGCCGCGATGTCAGATTTCAAAAAGGCTTTACGGCGAAAGCAAACCATGCGATTATCTGAGGACAGCACCCCACCATACAAATGCATAAAAAATATTTTCAACCAGGCAGGTGGCGACACAAAAGTCAGAAATAACGATATAATTCATGCCTTACCTTTGAAGATCTTCTTCTGTTGGCACTCCAATATTTCCCAGAAACATCACAAATGGTCCTTTTGTTCGATAAACTCCTTTTTATATCCCCAAAATGTCAATTTATTTGGGGCGTTTGATTCAGAAAAACACCGGTTCCAAATCGCCCAAAATGACTATAAATTATCTAATAAGTTACCTGTAAACTTTGTCCAAACATTTCAAACAACTTTCCTAATCCATCCTTAGGTATCCTAAAACATAAATAATAGATACAATTTAAGACTGAATATACTGTGTTCAATAGCGGATAAAATCAAAGTGGAGCGAGCTACAGGTCGTGCGCCCCGAACAGGTCACTTGGCTTGACTCTCATTCTGTACTTCTTCATTTCTCAAAGGAAAAACATCAAACAATTTCTAAAGACTGTTGACATTTAGTGGAAGCCATAGGAACTGCAACCAGGTGCATCATAAATCTAGTTTACCATAGAAAACTAATTGAAAACACAGTGAACAAAATATTCCTGGATGGTTTGTCCTCAGGGTTTCGCCTGCCAAATACGTTCTGTTATACTCAGACATCATTTTAACAGTTTTAGAAACTTTAGAGTGTTTTCTAACCAAATATATGCATATGCATATGCATAGCTTCTGGGCCTGAGTAGCAGGCAGTTTACTTTCGGCACGCTTTTCATCCGGACATCAAAATACTGCCCCCTATGCCAAAGAAGTTAACACAGTGTCCAAAGAAGGGCCTGATGTATACAGAATGGTGTCGTCTGCGTAGAGGTGGATCAGAGAATCACCAACAGCAAGAGCTACATCATTGATATATACAGAAAAGAGTCGGCCCGAGAATTGAACCCTGTGGCACCCCCATGGAGACTTCCAGAGGTCCAGACAACAGGCCCTTGAGTCTTCCGATAAGAATGAGGTGATTTGACAGTCGAAAGCCTTGGCCAGGTCGATGAAGATGACTGCACAGTACTGTTATTATCGATGGCGGTTATGATATTGTTTAGGACCTTGAGCGTGGCTGAGGTGCACCCATGACCAGCTCGGACACCAGATTGCATAGTGAAGGTACGGTGGGATTCTAAATGGTCGGTGATCTTTGTTAACTTGGCTTTCGAAGATATTAGAAAGGCAGAGCAGGATGGATATAGGTCTGTAACCGTTTGGGTCTAGAGTGTCTCCCATTTTGAAGAGGGGGATGACCCCGACAGCTTTTCAATATTTGGGAATCTCAGACGATACGAGAGGTTGAACAGACTGGTAAAAGGGGTTGCAACAATTTCGGCAGCTAATTTTTAGAGAGGGTCCAGATTGTCTAGCCCGGCTGATTTGTAGGGATCTAGATTTTGCAGCGTTTTCAGAACATCAACTGTCTGGATTTGGGTGAAGGAGAAGCGGGGGCGGACTTGGGCAAGTTGCTGCAGGGGGTGCAGAGCTGTTGACCGGGGTAGGGGTAGCCAGGTGGAAAGCATGGCCAGCCGTAGAAAAATGCTCATTGAAATGATCGATTACCGTACATTTATCGGTGGTGACAGTGTTTCCTAGCCTCAGTGCAGTGGGCAGCTGGGAGGAGGTGCTTTTATTCTCCATGGACTTTACAATGTCCCAAAACTTTTTGGAATTAGTGCTACAGGTTGCAAATTTCTGTTTGAAAAAGCTAGCCTTAGCTTTCCTGACTGACTGTGTGCATTGGTTCCTGACTTCCCTGAACAGTTGCATATCGTGGGGACTATTCGAAGCTAATGCAGAACGCCACAGGATGTTTTTGTGCTGGTCAAGGGCAGTCAAGTCTGGGGTGAACCAAGGGCTATATCTGTTCTTAGTTCTACATTTTGTTAATGGGGCATGCTTATTTAAGATGGTGAGGAAAATACTTTTAAAAGAGCAACCAGGCATCCTCTACTGACGGGATGAGGTCAATATCCTTCCAGGATACCCGGGCCAGGTCGATTACAAAGGCCTGCTCGCTGAAGTGTTTTAGGGAGTGTTTGAAAGTGATGAAGGGTGGTCGTTTGACCACTGACCCATTACGGACGCAGGCAATGAGGCAGTGATCGCTGAGATCCTGATTGAAGACAGCAGAGGTGTATTTAGAGGGCAAGTTGGCCGGGATTTACATTTAAGTCATTTAGCAGACGCTCTTATCCAGAGCGACTTACAAATTGGTGCATTCACCTTATGACATCCAGTGGAACAGCCACTTTACAATAGTGCATCTAAATCTTTTAAGGGGGGGGGGGGGGTGTCAGAGGGATTACTTTATCCTATCCTAGGTATTCCTTAAAGAGGTGGGGTTTCAGGTGTCTCCGGAAGGTGGTGATTGACTCCGCTGTCCTGGCGTCGTGAGGGAGTTTGTTCCACCATTGGGGGGCCAGAGCAGCGAACAGTTTTGACTGGGCTGAGCGGGAACTGTACTTCCTCAGTGGTAGGGAGGCGAGCAGGCCAGAGGTGGATGAACGCAGTGCCCTTGTTTGGGTGTAGGGCCTGATCAGAGCCTGAAGGTACTGAGGTGCCGTTCCCCTCACAGCTCCGTAGGCAAGCACCATGGTCTTGTAGCGGATGCGAGCTTCAACTGGAAGCCAGTGGAGAGAGCGGAGGAGCGGGGTGACGTGAGAGAACTTGGGAAGGTTGAACACCAGACGGGCTGCGGCGTTCTGGATGAGTTGTAGGGGTTTAATGGCACAGGCAGGGAGCCCAGCCAACAGCGAGTTGCAGTAATCCAGACGGGAGATGACAAGTGCCTGGATTAGGACCTGCGCCGCTTCCTGTGTGAGGCAGGGTCGTACTCTGCGGATGTTGTAGAGCATGAACCTACAGGAACGGGCCACCGCCTTGATGTGAGTTGAGAACGACAGGGTGTTGTCCAGGATCACGCCAAGGTTCTTAGCGCTCTGGGAGGAGGACACAATGGAGTTGTCAACCGTGATGGCGAGATCATGGAACGGGCAGTCCTTCCCCGGGAGGAAGAGCAGCTCCGTCTTGCCGAGGTTCAGCTTGAGGTGGTGATCCGTCATCCACACTGATATGTCTGCCAGACATGCAGAGATGCGATTCGCCACCTGGTCATCAGAAGGGGGAAAGGAGAAGATTAATTGTGTGTCGTCTGCATAGCAATGATAGGAGAGACCATGTGAGGTTATGACAGAGCCAAGTGACTTGGTGTATAGCGAGAATAGGAGAGGGCCTAGAACAGAGCCCTGGGGGACACCAGTGGTGAGAGCACGTGGTGAGGAGACAGATTCTCGCCACGCCACCTGGTAGGAGCGACCTGTCAGGTAGGACGCAATCCAAGCGTGGGCCGCGCCGGAGATGCCCAACTCGGAGAGGGTGGAGAGGAGGATCTGATGGTTCACAGTATCGAAGGCAGCCGATAGGTCTAGAAGGATGAGAGCAGAGGAGAGAGAGTTAGCTTTAGCAGTGCGGAGCGCCTCCGTGATACAGAGAAGAGCAGTCTCAGTTGAATGACTAGTCTTGAAACCTGACTGATTTGGATCAAGAAGGTCATTCTGAGAGAGATAGCAGGAGAGCTGGCCAAGGACGGCACGTTCAAGAGTTTTGGAGAGAAAAGAAAGAAGGGATACTGGTCTGTAGTTGTTGACATCGGAGGGATCGAGTGTAGGTTTTTTCAGAAGGGGTGCAACTCGCTCTCTTGAAGACGGAAGGGACGTAGCCAGCGGTCAGGGATGAGTTGATGAGCGAGGTGAGGTAAGGGAGAAGGTCTCCGGAAATGGTCTGGAGAAGAGAGGAGGGGATAGGGTCAAGCGGGCAGGTTGTTGGGCGGCCGGCCGTCACAAGACGCGAGATTTCATCTGGAGAGAGAGGGGAGAAAGAGGTCAGAGCACAGGGTAGGGCAGTGTGAGCAGAACCAGCGGTGTCGTTTGACTTAGCAAACGAGGATCGGATGTCGTCGACCTTCTTTTCAAAATGGTTGACGAAGTCATCTGCAGAGAGGGAGGAGGGGGGGGGGGGGGGAGGATTCAGGAGGGAGGAGAAGGTGGCAAAGAGCTTCCTAGGGTTAGAGGCAGATGCTTGGAATTTAGAGTGGTAGAAAGTGGCTTTAGCAGCAGAGACAGAAGAGGAAAATGTAGAGAGGAGGGAGTGAAAGGATGCCAGGTCCGCAGGGAGGCGAGTTTTCCTCCATTTCCGCTCGGCTGCCCGGAGCCCTGTTCTGTGAGCTCGCAATGAGTCGTCGAGCCACGGAGCGGGAGGGGAGGACAGAGCCGGCCTGGAGGATAGGGGACATAGAGAGTCAAAGGATGCAGAAAGGGAGGAGAGGAGGGTTGAGGAGGCAGAATCAGGAGATAGGTTGGAGAAGGTTTGAGCAGAGGGAAGAGATGATAGGATGGAAGAGGAGAGAGTAGCGGGGGAGAGAGAGCGAAGGTTGGGACGGCGCGATACCATCCGAGTAGGGGCAGTGTGGGAAGTGTTGGATGAGAGCGAGAGGGAAAAGGATACAAGGTAGTGGTCGGAGACTTGGAGGGGAGTTGCAATGAGGTTAGTGGAAGAACAGCATCTAGTAAAGATGAGGTCAAGCGTATTGCCTGCCTTGTGAGTAGGGGGGAAGGTGAGAGGGTGAGGTCAAAAGAGGAGAGGAGTGGAAAGAAGGAGGCAGAGAGGAATGAGTCAAAGGTAGACGTGGGGAGGTTAAAGTCGCCCAGAACTGTGAGAGGTGAGCCGTCCTCAGGAAAGGAGCTTATCAAGGCATCAAGCTCATTGATGAACTCTCCGAGGGAACCTGGAGGGCGATAAATGATAAGGATGTTAAGCTTGAAAGGGCTGGTAACTGTGACAGCATGGAATTCAAAGGAGGCGATAGACAGATGGGTAAGGAGAGAATGACCACTTGGGAGAGATGAGGATCCCGGTGCCACCACCCCGCTGACCAGAAGCTCTCGGGGTGTGCGAGAACACGTGGGCGGACGAAGAGAGAGCAGTAGGAGTGGCAGTGTTATCTGTGGTGATCCATGTTTCCGTCAGTGCCAAGAAGTCGAGGGACTGGAGGGAAGCATAGGCTGAGATGAACTCTGCCTTGTTGGCCGCAGATCGGCAGTTCCAGAGGCTACCGGAGACCTGGAACTCCACGTGGGTCGTGCGCGCTGGGACCACCAGGTTAGGGTGGCAGCGACCACGCGGTGTGAAGCGTTTGTATGGTCTGTGCAGAGAGGAGAGAACAGGGATAGACAGACACATAGTTGACAGGCTACAGAAGAGGCTACGCTAATGCAAAGGAGATTGGAATGACAAGTGGACTACACGTCTCGAATGTTCAGAAAGTTAAGCTTACGTTGCAAAAATCTTATTGACTAAAATGATTAAAATGATACAGTACTGCTGAAGTAGGCTAGCTAGCAGTGGCTGCGTTGTTGACTTTGTTTGAAAGTGTAGCTGGCCAGGTAACTGGCTAGATAATTAGTCTAAACTACACAATTGTCTTAGAACAAGGACAGCAAAGACAACTATGTAGCTAGCTAACACTACACTAATCAAGTCGTTCCGTTGTTCCGTTGAATGTAATAGTTTCTACAGTGCTGCTATTCGGTGGCTAGCTGGCTAGCTAGCAGTGTTGATTACGTTACGTTAAAAGGACGAAAATAGCTGGCTAGCTAACCTAGAAAATCGCTAACCTAGAAAAAGCTAACCTAGAAAAAGCTAACCTAGAAAACCGAAATTACTCTAGACTCCACAGTTATCTTAGATACAAAGACAGCAAAGACAACTATGTAGCTAGCTAACACTACACTAATCAAGTCGTTCCGTTGAGTGTAATAGTTTCTACAGTGCTGCTATTCGGTGGCTAGCTGGCTAGCTAGCAGTGTTGATTACGTTACGTTACGTTAAAAGGACGAAAATAGCTGGCTAGCTAACCTAGAAAATCGCTCTAAACTACACAATTATCTGTTGGCCGGGATGATATCTAAGAGGGTGCCCATGGTTACGGATTTAGGGTTGTACCTGGTAGGTTCCTTGATGATTTGTGTGAGATTGAGGGCATCTAGCTTAGATTGTAGGACGGCCGGGGTGTTAAGCATATTCCAGTTTAGGTCACCTAACAGTACGAAGTCAGAAGATAGATGGGGGGCAATCAATTCACATATGGTGTCCAGGGCACAGCTGGGGGCAGAGGGTGATCTATAGCAAGCAGCAACGGTGAGAGACTTGTTTCTGGAAAGGTGGGTTTTTAGAAGTAGAAGCTGGAATTGTTTTGGTACATACCTGGATAGTATGACAGAACTCTGCAGGCTATCTCTGCAGTAGATTGCAACTCCGCCCCCTTTGGCAGGTCTATCTCGTTGGAAAATGTTGTAGTTGGGGATGGATATTTCAGGGTTTTTGGTGGTCTTCCTAAGCCAGGATTCAGACACGGCTAGAACATCCGGGTTGGCAGAGTGTGCTAAAGCAGTGATTGTTCCACTGGATATCATAAGGTGAATGCACCAATTTGTAAGTCGCTCTGGATAAGAGTGTCTGCTAAATGACTTAAATGTAAATGTAAAACAAACTTAGGGAGGAGGCTTCTGATGTTAACATGCATGAAACAAAGGCTTTTACGGTTACAGAAGTCAACAAATGAGAGTGCCTGGGGAATGGGAGTGGTGCTGGGAGCTGCAGGGCCTGGATTCACCTCTACATCACCAGAAGAGGAGTAGGATAAGAGTACGGCTAAAAGCTATAAGAATTGGTCATCTAGTGCGTTCGGAACAGAGAGTAAAAGGAGCAGATTTCTGGGCGTGGAAAAATAGATTCAAGGCATAATGTACAGAGAAGGTTATGGTAGGATATGAGTACAGTGGAGGTAAACCTAGGCATTGAGTGATGATGAGAGAGGTTTTGGGAATGTTCCAACCAGGATGAATGAAAATCTGGAATTTTGGCAAATTTACTGGAATTTTGCAACCCTAGCTGTGCTGTCTTAAACTCGTATAGTCAGACATTTGACTATGATGTATTATTAAGCAACTTCCGCCAAAATAATGCAATCATTTGATGATTCTTCTTTCTTTGTATTACAAAATGCTGAACTGCCTTGGATGGGACGGATTATCCTCCAGTTGCTATGTTATCCTGCTATGACAATGCATTTCACAATTTGGTAATCCTCTAGTAATGATTATTTCTGGAAATTGTTTGGGAAGGTGGTTTTTCAGCAGTTTTTTTTGTGTTTGCTAGATGCATTTGTTTGACTGAGGTGGAGAGATGGCACCCTATTCCCTATATAGTGCATTATCCCTATGGGTTCTGTTCAATGGTAGGACACTAAATAGGGACTAGGGCAGACATGGGCAAACTACGGCCCGCGGGCCACATACGGCCCGTTAGGCTTTTTAATCCGGCCCGCCGAACTTGTCCAAATTATAGTAAAAACCTCCTTTTTTTCCCCTTTCCCTGCAATGCCCACGTTTCCCCAATAGATGGCGCACTCAAAACACATTGACCGTTGTTGGAGTGGCGCGTATTTCTCTTTATTTCACTTTAATTTTCACTTCGTTTCACGTCACCATTAAGCGAGAATTGCCACAACAAAACTAACTCCAGACTTTGATGCACTGGCAAAAAAGGGAGACCAACAACACTGTTCCCACTGAAATGGTGAGTTTTTCTGCTGTGTTATGAAAAAATGCATATGGAAAGTTTGGAAGTGCGTCTTTTAATTAAGAGCAATGCGCATTTACGCACAGCAGCGGTACAGTAGCTTTATTAACACGCCGCACATCGCTCTTAATTTAAATTTAAATTTTCAGCTGCAGGTAGGATATTTAATACAGCCTATGTCTGTGTGCTTGGCAACGATACACGTGTACTGTTTGCGCGTGAAGGCGAGGGCGTCCGTGGCGAGTTTGTAGAGCGCGCGGTCAGGACAATCCATCCATGATTTTGCGGAGTTTAACACAAGTAGATATTATTGAGCTTGAGTATTTCGTTGTGTAATAATATGTTTTGAATGTTGAAAGTGATTCCATTTTTCAATAAATGTTGATTTCTTTAACTTTGCACCTTCGATTGAAACTTATTAAAAACAGACGCAATCTTGATAAATCACAGTGCGTATGTTATTTTAATCTATTTACATTTCCTCATCCCGGTATCTGCGAAATAGTATGTAAATGCCATATCTTGCATATTCCTTGAGACAAATTTATTAACTGATAAGGGCTATTTTTCACATTTGAAAGACAGTTAATAAATTGGGTTGTAGTGTTCTTACTGTGCTATGAGGTTTGCACACACTACATTTAATGCTTTAGTATATCCGGCCCAAACACTCCCTCCAAATGCTCCTGGCCCGGCCCCTCTGTCAAATTTTAGAACCCATTGTGGCCCGCGAGTCAAAAAGTTTGCCCACCCCTGGACTAGGGTGTCATTTGGGACACCGCCTGGTAGTCTTTAGGGAGGTCACAGGTCATAGATTGACTTTAGGGGAAAGTAGTCGTCAGCAGGGACTCTTTGGCCCTTGGTTAAGACCCGGCGATGGCTGGCCCGTGGTTAAGACCCGGCGATGGCTGGCCCGTGGTTAAGACCCGGCGATGGCTGGCCCGTGGTTAAGACCCGGCGATGGCTGGCCCTTGGTTAAGACCCGGCGATGGCTGGCCCGTGGTTAAGACCCGGCGATGGCTGGCCCGTGGTTAAGACCCGGGTATGGCTGGCCCGTGGTAAAGACCCGGCGATGGCTGGCCCGTGGTAAAGACCCGGCGATGGCTGGCCCGTGGTTAAGACCCGGCGATGGCTGGCCCTTGGTTAAGACCCGGGTATGGCTGGCCCGTGGTTAAGACCCGGGTATGGCTGGCCCGTGGTTAAGACCCGGCGATGGCTGGCCCGTGGTTAAGACCCGGCGATGGCTGGCCCTTGGTTAAGACCCGGCGATGGCTGGCCCGTGGTTAAGACCCGGGTATGGCTGGCCCTTGGTTAAGACCCGGGTATGGCTGGCCCTTGGTTAAGACCCGGGTATGGCTGGCCCGTGGTAAAGACCCGGCGATGGCTGGCCCTTGGTTAAGACACGGCGATGGCTGGCCCTTGGTTAAGACCCGGGTATGGCTGGCCCTTGGTTAAGACCCGGGTATGGCTGGCCCGTGGTAAAGACCCGGCGATGGCTGGCCCGTGGTAAAGACCCGGCGATGGCTGGCCCGTGGTAAAGACCCGGCGATGGCTGGCCCGTGGTAAAGACCCGGCGATGGCTGGCCCGTGGTTAAGACCCGGGTATGGCTGGCCCGTGGTTAAGACCCGGGTATGGCTGGCCCGTGGTAAAGACCCGGGTATGGCTGGCCCGTGGTAAAGACCCGGCGATGGCTGGCCCGTGGTTAAGACCCGGCGATGGCTGGCCCGTGGTTAAGACCCGGGTATGGCTGGCCCGTGGTTAAGACCCGGCGATGGCTGGCCCGTGGTTAAGACCCGGCGATGGCTGGCCCGTGGTTAAGACCCGGGTATGGCTGGCCCGTGGTTAAGACCCGGCGATGGCTGGCCCGTGGTAAAGACCCGGGTATGGCTGGCCCGTGGTTAAGACCCGGGTATGGCTGGCCCGTGGTAAAGACCCGGGTATGGCTGGCCCGTGGTAAAGACCCGGCGATGGCTGGCCCGTGGTAAAGACCCGGGTATGGCTGGCCCGTGGTAAAGACCCGGCGATGGCTGGCCCGTGGTAAAGACCCGGCGATGGCTGGCCCGTGGTAAAGACCCGGCGATGGCTGGCCCGTGGTAAAGACCCGGCGATGGCTGGCCCGTGGTTAAGACCCGGCGATGGCTGGCCCGTGGTTAAGACCCGGCGATGGCTGGTAGGCTTGGGCAGTATACCAGGGTATTTAGAAAAAGCCACAGTATGGTTTTTCAATACCGTCAAAACTATTTATTTGTAATTTCTCAATTAATGTGAATATTTGTCACTACTTTTTAAATGAATACCTGCAGTCAACTTGTGCAATAAGGGAAAGTGTGATACCTAGTCAGTTGTACATCTGAATGTATTCAACTGAAATGTGTCATCCTTATTTAACCCAACCCCTCTGAATCAGAGAGGTGAGCTGCCATAATCAACATCCACGTCATCGGCGCCCGGGGAACAGCGGGTTAACTGTCTTGTTCAGGGGAACAGTGGGTTTAACTGTCTTGTTCAGGGGAACAGTGGGTTTAACTGTCTTGTTCAGGGGAACAGTGGGTTTAACTGTCTTGTTCAGGGGAACAGTGGGTTTAACTGTCTTGTTCAGGGGAACAGTGGGTTTAACTGTCTTGTTCAGGGGAACAGTGGGTTTAACTGTCTTGTTCAGGGGAACAGTGGGTTTAACTGTCTTGTTCAGGGGAACAGTGGGTTTAACTGTCTTGTTCAGGGGAACAGTGGGTTTAACTGTCTTGTTCAGGGGAACAGTGGGTTTAACTGTCTTGTTCAGGGGAACAGTGGGTTTAACTGTCTTGTTCAGGGGAACAGTGGGTTTAACTGTCTTGTTCAGGGGAACAGTGGGTTTAACTGTCTTGTTCAGGGGAACAGTGGGTTTAACTGTCTTGTTCAGGGGAACAGTGGGTTTAACTGTCTTGTTCAGGGGAACAGTGGGGTTAACTGTCTTGTTCAGGGGAACAGTGGGTTTAACTGTCTTGTTCAGGGGAACAGTGGGGTTAACTGTCTTGTTCAGGGGAACAGTGGGTTTAACTGTCTTGTTCAGGGGAACAGTGGGGTTAACTGTCTTGTTCAGGGGAACAGTGGGTTTAACTGTCTCGCTCAGGAGCAGAACGACAGATTTTTACCTTGTCAACTCGGGGATTCGATCCAGAACATTTCAGTTACTGGCCCAACTTCACCTAACCACCAGGCTATCACCACCAATACTCTACTCCTCTGACTGTCTGTTATCACCACTGTTACTGTCGTGTGGGAGACTATAGTGATTGTGTCAGAGAGTAGTCCACTGTCATGTCCCACGATAAAGGGATTGGTGTTGCTGGGTTGGATCATGTGAAGCTGCTTCACTGGGGTGGCAGGTAGCCTAGTGGTTAGAATGTTGGGCCAGTAACCAGCAGGTAGCCTAGTGGTTAGAACGTTGGGCCAGTAACCAGCAGGTAGCCTAATGGTTAGAGCGTTGGGCCAGTAACCAGCAGGTAGCCTAGTGGTTAGAACGTTGGGCCAGTAACCAGCAGGTAGCCTAGTGGTTAGAGCGTTGGGCCAGTAACCAGCAGGTAGCCTAGTGGTTAGAGCGTTGGGCCAGTAACCAGCAGGTAGCCTAGTGGTTAGAGCGTTGGGCCAGTAACCAGCAGGTAGCCTAGTGGTTAGAACGTTGGGCCAGTAACCAGCAGGTAGCCTAGTGGTTAGAGCGTTGGGCCAGTAACCAGCAGGTAGCCTAGTGGTTAGAGCGTTGGGCCAGTAACCAGCAGGTAGCCTAGTGGTTAGAACGTTGGGCCAGTAACCAGCAGGTAGCCTAGTGGTTAGAACGTTGGGCCAGTAACCAGCAGGTAGCCTAGTGGTTAGAACGTTGGGCCAGTAACTGAAAGGTTGTTAGATTGAATCGCCGAGCTGACAAGGTAAAAAAATTCTGTCATTCTGCCCCTGAACAAGGCAGTTAACCTACTGTTCCTAGGCCGTCATTGTAAATAAGAATTTGTTCTTAACTGACTTGCCTAGTTAAATAAAAATTCACTCATTACGCTGTCTCTCTGTATCTATCTCCATCAAATTCAGGTCTATTGGACACACCCACAAGAGGTACACGGAGACCTTGAGGGTGCCGTACTATGTGGGAGACCACTTCTCCAGGGAGTACAACGGACTGAATCTGAAGTCTGTGGAGAGGAGTGTGGAGGATGACTACATCTCCAACCTCAGAAACAACTGCTGGAAGGAGAAACAACAGAGTACGTTCACTTAATAGTATGAGAATAATATGGTCATTTAGCAGACGCTTCCATGGCTTCTAGAACGGTCAGCGTGGACAGTGACACCTGTTCAGTATGTTGGTCCGTGTGGGATAGTATAGAATACAGTATATACAAATGAGATGAGTAATGCAAAATATGTAAACATTATTAAAGTGGCCAGTGATTTCAAGTCTATGTATATAGGGCAACAGCCTCTAATGTGCTAGTGATGGCTGTTTAACAGTCTGATGGCCTTGAGATAGAAGCTGTTTTTCAGTCTCTCGGTCCCAGCTTTGATGCACCTGTACTGACCTCACCTTCTGGATGGTAGTGGGGTGAACAGGCAGTGGCTCGGGTGGTTGTTGTCCTTGATGATCTTTTTGGCCTTCCTGTGACCTCGGGTGGTGCAGGTGTCCTGGAGGGCAGTTAGTTTGCCCCCGGTGATGCGTTGTGCAGACCTCACTACCCTCTGGAGAGCCCTGCGGTCAGTTCCACGTGGCAACGCTACTTTAAAATGGATGTATACTGGAGGAGTGTTTAATGATTTAGTTTGGAGGCTTCAGGTGTTCTGATCCGAACTAAACCGGTTGTGTCCTGTTTGTTTGGCTGTTTCAAACAGACAGTTTGCTATAACGTAAGATGGATAACACAGTACCAGAAAGTGATATCCTCTGTGAAGAAATAGCACTACTTCACATGCAGAGGAGGCTGGTGATGGGAGGACGGCTCATAATAATGGCTGAAATACAGTGAATGGAATGTAGGGACCTAAAAAAATATATATCTTTTTTGCCTGATTCAGTTTTTTCCATTTTGTTTTCCCAGGTTTCAATTTCCCAGTTTAATGTTTTTGCTCTCAATCACTTTTTAAAAATGTAACGTCCAAATTCAGTTATTTTCTGAGTCCACAACAATGCTTAAACCACACCAGGAGAACACTTTTGAGGTCTGGGAAAAATGTGATCCATTTTTGGGTGTAGTTACCATTTTAATTCCAGTGTAGATCTTGAAAGAGGCTGTTTGTTTTAGAGATGTTTTTGTAAAACAAAATACCCACAATAATCGTCATCATCATCATCATATCGTTCTGCCAAGTAAGCATAGTCTACTTTGTAGTTAACATTTAATTTGAGAAGGATTTTGGATGTGGAAAGCCTTTCCCATGTCCAGAAAGATAGCATCACCGCTAACGGCGACACAAAGTGGTAGACACCCGCACCACACATAACATACGGGGAATTCTCATTGGCTCTTCAGAAAGTTGCAGGAAATACCCATCACTGATTCATTCTGTTCAAGTCTTATGATAAACTTCATTTTCAATTAATTTAGTTGATTCCCTATTAAGTTCATTACATTGTTGAATTCCGTTTTAATGTCTGGATTCCGTGATTCCGTCCTCATTCTCAACATGGCGGATTTTCTCTGACCCTAGGAATGGTACAATTCCATTTATTCTGTTCCAGACATTACTATGAGCCTGTCCTCCTATTTAAAGTGCCAGCCACCGCTGTTTACATGGCAAGGGAAAAGCACATGGCAGTTTTACATTACAACACATTATCATTCAGATGATTGGTTTTCTGGGCAGGATACTCTTTTTAGCCTTTCTATTGTACTTCCTGTTATCTTATGTAACTTGTATTGTATTGGACGCCCAAGTAGGTGTTTGTCTTAGGCTACATCACAATTCTGTTCCCTTCTCCCAAGGTGTACACTTGCTCACTTTCTTGCATGGATTTAACAATAGTGGAAACTCACTCCAGACAATGCTTACAACAATCATATGCTTTTAAATCCATGACAAGGAGTGCAGACTTCTGGGAAATATTGGAGAATTGTGGACTGAGCCATTGTACTTTGTTGTTGTGTTCCAGAGGAGGGCCTGCTGTATCGAGCTCGCTATTTTGGAGACAATGAGTTGTACCAGAGGGCTCAGAAGATGGGGACACCGAGCTGCTCCAGGCTGTCTGACATCTCTGTTTCCTTAGGTGGTTAAATATAAAGGAAGGCTGTTGATCGCCACACTGATAGGTAAGAGCTCACCACTAAAACAACCTAAATGGCACCCTATTCCCTATATAGTGCACTACTTTTGACCAGGGCCCATAGGACACTATATAGGGAATAGGGTGCCATTATGGACTCAGTCAGGCACAGTCTCTGTCTCTATATAAGGCTCCATTGTTGTAGTGTACCTATTGGGTTAGTTATGAAGTCCTACTGAACTATGTACAGTGGCAAGAAAAAGTATGTAAACCCTTTGGAAATACCTGGATTTCTGCATAAATTGGTCATAAAATTAGATCTGATCTTCAACTAGGTCACAGAAATAGACAAACACGGTCTGCTTAAACTTATAACACACTAACAATTATATGTTTTCATGTCTTTATTGAACACACCCTGTAAACATTCACAGTGCAGGGTGGGAAAAAGTATGTGAACCCTTGGATTTAATAACTGCTTGACCCTCCTTTGGCAGCAATAACCTCAACCAAATGTTTTCTGTAGTTGCAGATCAGACCTGCACAACGGTCAGGAGGAATTTTGGACCATTCCTCTTCACAAAACTGTTTCAGTTCAGCAATATTCTTAGGATGTCTGAACTGCTCTCTTGAGGTCATGCCACCGCATTTTAAATCGGGTCGAGGTCAGGACTTTGACTGGGCCACTCCAGAAGGCGTATTTTCTTCTGTTGAAGCCATTCTGTTGTTGATTTACTTCTGTGTTTTGGGTCGTTGTCCTGTTGCATCATCATCTTCTGTTGAGCTTCAATTGGCGGACAGATAACATTCTCCTGCAAAATGTCTTGATAAACTTGGGAATTCATTTTTCCGTCGTTGATAGCAAGCTGTCCGGGCCCTGAGGCAGCAAAGCAGCCCCAAACCATGATGCTCCCTCCACCATACTTTACAGTTGGGATGAGGTTTTGATGTTGGTGTGCTGTGCCTTTTCTTCTCCACACATAGTGTTGTGTGTTCCTTCCAGACAACTCAACTGTAGTTTCATCAGTCCACAGAATATATTTCCTGTAGCGCTGTGGAACATCCAGGTGCAATTATGCCAACTTCAGACGTGCAGTAATGTTTTTATTGGACAGCAGTGGCTTCTTCCGTGGTGTCCTCCCATGAACATCATTCTTGTTTAGTGTTTTACGTATCGTAGACTCGTCAACAGAGATGTTAGCATGTTCCAGAGATTTCTGTAAATCTTTAGCTGACACTAGGATTCTTCTTAACCTCATTGAGCGTTCTGCGCTGTGCTCTTGCAGTCATCTTTGCAGGACGGCCACTCCTAGGGAGAGTAGAAACAGTGCTGAACTTTCTCCATTTATAGACATTTTGTCTTACCGTGAACATCAAGGCTTTTAGAGATACTTTTGTAACCCTTTCTAGCTTTATGCAAGTCAACAATTCTTAATCTGAGGTCTTCTGAGATCTCTTTTGTTCGAGACATGGTTCACATCAGGCAATGCTTCTTGTGAATAGCAAACTCAAATTTTGTGAGTTTTTTTATACGGCAAGTGTAACGGATGTGAAATGGCTAGCTAGTTAGTTAGCGGTGGTACGCGCTAATAGCCTTTCAATCGGTTACGTCACTTGCTCTGAGACCTTGAAGTAGGGTTTCCCCTTGCTCTGCACGTGCCGCGGCTTTTGTGGAGCGATGGGTAACGATGCTTCGTGGGTGACTGTTGTTGATGTGTGCAGAAGGTCCCTGGTTCGCGCCCGTGTCGGGGCGAGGGGACGGTCTAAAGTTATACTGTTACACAAGGCAGCTCTAACCAACATCTCTAATCTCATCTCATTGGTTGGACTCCAGGTTAGCTGACCCCTGACTCCTATACTGTGATTGTTTAAATGATGTATTCAATATAGACAAGAAAAATACAATTTGTGTTATTAGTTTAAGCAGACTGTTTGTCTATTGTTGTGACTTAGATGAAGATCAGATCAAATTTGATGACCAATTTTTGAGAAATACAGGTAATTTCAAAGGGTTCACATACTTTTTCTTGCCACTATGTTACGAAGGCCGACCTAACTATGTAAGTTATGAGTCCCATGAACAGAGTGCACATGTTGAAACTGAATTGTCTTTGCTCTCTCTTTTAGGTAGTTATCCGAAACCGCAAAAACAATTTTATTGCCTGTAAATACGTACGCTTTTCAACATTCGGGACTGTGACTTCACTGCACACCAAAACTCGGACAGACTCTCCTTGAGTTGGAGATCTCGTATGGCGAAGAAGAAGAGAATGACCTAAAGTCTTGTTGAGGAAGAATGAATACCCTCTTTGTTGATGATCATGGTGATGTGTCATGAAGTGACTGTGCTCTGTTACAAGCTGACTGTTTTACAAATGCACTGTTAGGGACTCCTGCTTTTACCCTCTTACGTCCTAAATGGCACACTATTTGCTATATAGTGCACTATTTATTTTTTTACCCGGGCCCATAGGGCTCTGGTCACAAGTAGTGCAGCATATAGAGAATAGTGTGCTATTTGGGAGGCACCCTCAAGTCAGATGATGTAAGGGCGGTGTTAAATCAGGAAATACTCAGATCAGAAGTGGTTCATTATACATGTCCTCCTTTAGCAATTGATACTTCCGAGATATTCATCTTTTATTTCAATATGGCGAAAACATTGAAGAATGGTTAAGACCAATTGAAGCTGATGGCAGTTTCCTGATTTATACTTTATATGTAAATTATGATTTTTACTATGCAGGGATTATATTTATATATTCTCCTATCAGAGTCAGTAAGGTAAACATACACCTCTCAAGACATGTACTGAGCAATTTTGATTTTGCAGATCTATGTATTTACAATGAGTGAACCCAGTGAATGAGAAAGTAATTTATTTATTGTTGGAATTCTAAAATATCAAATGTTTTTATTCAAGATTTTCTTCATTAGAACACAGCGTCTATCTAATAAAGTAGGTCTTGCTCACGATGACACGTCCATATTATGTTTTTACTCAAACAGGGAAAATAAACATTCTACGTGCCCCATCTGTCATTCTTCCTCTCTCTCTCTCTGTGTGTGTGTGTGTGTGTGTGAGGGAGGGGGGAGTTGGACAAGTGCCCAGACCAGTGAGTGCATTACTCATCAAAAAATTGGCTTGTACGACAGTGACTAGCTGCAGCAAAGACGTGAAGATGTGCACGTTTTCTACCAAATCAGATGTGCTGTTGTGTTTCCCAGGGACGGCTTCATTCCACAACGCTTCAGTATCTACGTGACAAAATTACAATATGTATTTAAAACCACAAGCAAATCAGTGGTGAGGAACTAGAAGTAATAACAATGAACATCTACCCTGGGGCTGGTTGGCACTATCTCACTGATACGCTACAGTTTTCTTTATATACTTGTCTCAGTACTTCACTGCCCCTTTCAGAACAAAGCCCACTAGAACAGATGCCTTCCAAGGAAATGTGTCTGTCCTCATATACACAGACCATTTCTTGGGATACTGCAATATATTTCTCAGTTTCTGGTCAACACCTGTAGTTGACTTGCTGTATCGCTAGAGGGCGCTGACTCCAGAAAAAAACACGTCTGAGAAAAACAAGTGGTGTTGCTCAGACAAAGGCCCTGCAATGAATGGAGAAGAAAAATGCGCCTGTGTTGCAAAGAATCCTGGTATCTAATGCTTTGTCGCTTCATGTTCCAATTCATCTAATGATAAGCCTTTGCTACTCTGGCTGCTTTTACACAATACACAGGCAGATAAATGTGGATCATTTTGCCCAATTATTGGCAAAGATCTGATCTAACTGGTCAAAAGTCAAGCCCAATCAGTGTGGGGGAAAACAGAATTTTGCTGCCTGTGTAAAATGCAGCCACGGTGTGCAACTACATATTGTTCTTGATTTAACGAGGTAAAGTAGAGTTTCATTCAGTGATAGGTATCACAATACACTACACCCTCTCATAAGACATTCTGAAAGGTTTGGTCAAAGCAACAATGACAGTGAGTTTTGTAAAAAATAATATTTATTTATTGTCTGAAGTTCATTAAAATGGAAAGTATCAAGACAGTGTGGATATTTGAATATCAAATAAAATGATGCACATATGAGTATGCAGGAGGACAAACCATTCTAAACTGGAAATAAAGAATCAAGTAAACTGACCTGTGGTTCACAGAATGGATGCTACAGACGGAGAAGCAAGTACTGGTAAGTAATGTTGGTCTCTAGCCAAACATGTCAATCTGGTCCCCTTACCATAGTGTACAATGAATTGCCATGAAGAAAGAAAAATATATTACCACAGTTTCTAAATGGCCACATACAAACATTACCATACAGCTAGCTGCCATTGTCTGGTTTCAATAGAAACAGGTAAACATTTTTAACAATAAATGGAAAACCAAACCACCCATCTTTTATAAAATAGATATTAGTGGTTTGCAAAAGTGCCAGAATCTTCATTTTCAGTGTTTGGGTTAACGCCAATCTCTTAAGCACACTAAACTACTCACATACCATTTACTGTAGCTCCCCGCTCCTTTCTCTTAAGCACAATAGTTGTTCTCTTATTAACTTGTCACGTACCATTTACTGTGGCTCCCCTACACAGGGACACCAATCCGCAAATAATGTACATGTACATAGCAAAGTAATCGGCGGCTCATCTTAACAGTTAAGAAAATGTCCTAGAAATCATACATTTGACTAGAATCCAAAATGTTGATCACTAGGGCTCTGATGAGCGTTGTAGGTAGGACACTTGGTACAACAAGGTTTATTAGAAAAATATCTAAAGAAAGTCTCTTTGGTTTCTTTCAGCATTCTTCTATGAGCAACTCTTCAGAGCTGTACAGTTTCTTCTTGATCACTCTGAAGCCCGTGCTCAGTCTAATCGCCTGTCTCTTTACGGGACTGGATGGAGACTTTGTGGAGAAAAGCCCTTGGATTTTGGGCCACAGTCCTCCAGAATCGAGCCTCAGCACCAGTGTGAGCTGGAAGGTAGGGACGAGATATGGGTCCACGGCGATCTGTTCCATACTCTGACACACCTCCCCCTGTTCCACACAGAGGTCTATGAGAGCCCCCCTCAGGCCGCAGGGCTCGCTGGCCGCCAGGTGAAGGAGCTCTTGGCCTATGTGTTCTAGAAGCTTCTCAGGGATGAGTAGTTTGGAACATCTCAGGGCACCGTCTTTGGCTTCCCTTAAGCTACTGGCAATTAGGTCCACGAGTTCTTTCAGAAGGGTCTCCTCCATCGAGAGGAGATCATCATATAACATGTTGCCGAAGTCATCAGATGAGGAGATAGAGGGAAAGTCAAACCCTGGAAGACAGAGGACAGTTTTAGTCATACAGAACGATCAGATAGATCTATCTTTTGTCAAACAACTAGCAATAGTAACCTGGTCTCAGATCTGTTTGTTTCTGTATTAATAGCCAACTCCTATCCTCAATAAGACAGCACAAACAGTTCCGGGGACCAGTCTAGGTCGAGCTATTAAATATTTACCGGAGTCTGAGAGATCAGTCCTGCTGCCATTGTCTGAGTCGGAGTCTATACTGTGACCGCTGCTATTGCCGTCTCCACTGAAGTCGGTTAACTTCTGCACCAGTTTCCCCCATGACGACCGTTTGGCGGTGGCGTCCATTGGGGAAGGGGATGAGTTGAAGTTGTCTAAGTCATGGACCATCATGGTTGTAGGAAGTGCAGGCATCATTTCCAAGTGGTCAAGTTCTTATAACTTTCCAAGTCTCAGGGATCATAGATCAGGTTCTGTTGAGAGAAATAACGGCAAAGATGAGAACACTGAATTTGAAATGAAGAGTAGCTAGCTACAGTAACGTTGACTAGCTAGAATTTACATATCAGACAATCTAACAATACAGCTAGCTATTCAGTGACTGACATAGCTAGTTATCTATTCTAATAAACGTTTACCGAGTGGAGAAAAAGGCAGTTGACTAAGCTAACGTTAGTTTTAACGTTAGTTCTTTCATTCCCTTGTTCAAAGTTGACGCTCGAGACAATACGTTGAAATAATAGCCAGTGACAGGAATGATACTTACAAAGATATGTTGCTAATCCAGTTAAAGTCCGTTTATTTTTTTGTTGTTGCTGAGATTGAGGACAAAGGCTTCCCCGTCAATCCAGGCCGACTATACATGTACTTTTCCCTTCGCACAGCTGCTCAACTCTGCAGATATTCTGCAACGACAAAGCTGTTTAAATAACCCTTATGCAGACCGCAAGACAGCACGCCCATTTCTCACTTTTCAGCCAATCCGAGGCAGGGGCACGTCATCGGTGTTCTATCTTGCCTGGTAACGGGCGGTTAAACACAGAGGGGGCAGAAGGAAGGAGGAAGAAAAGGGACATGGTGAGGGGGGGCTGGGACCCACAAATGTAATTTCTGCTCGGGAAAAACACCAGCTACCGTCTTTGTTGCACGTAGTACTAGCCCGGACATATCCCGGACATCTTAAAACTCCACGCACTTGTTCATTTCCAAAAGAATAGGACGCAATACATTGACTAAGCAGAAGGTGTAACATTACGTCATGGGTTTGGAACAATGTATCTGATCCAAACTAAGCGCATTACATTGTATCATCTGAGTAGGCATAGTCCACTGCTTACTACAACATAGTTCTAGATACAACATGCATTTCACCTGATACCCTAAAAACAACTTACAACAGCAGGGTCATCAATTTGGTGATGCGTAGTTATGATTTTACTTGCAAGAATAACTGTCGAAAATGTTGTTTTGTCATCATTAGGTGGTGCATAGTTATGATTTTACTTGCAAGAATAACTGTCGTAAATGTTTTGTCATCATTAGGTGGTGCATAGTTATGATTTTACTTGCAAGAATAACTGTCGTAAATGTTTTGTCATCATTAGGTGGTGCATAGTTATGATTTTACATGCAAGAATAACTGTCGTAAATGTTTTGTCATCATTAGGTGGTGCATAGTTATGATTTTACTTGCAAGAATAACTGTCGTAAATGTTTTGTCATCATTAGGTGGTACATAGTTATGATTTTACTTGCAAGAATAACTGTCGAAAATGTTGTTTTGTCATCATTAGGTGGTACATAGTTATGATTTTACATGCAAGAATAACTGTCGTAAATGTTGTTTTGTCATTAGGTGGTACGTAGTTATGATTTTACATGCAAGAATAACTGTCGTAAATGTTGTTTTGTCATTAGGTGGTGCATAGTTATGATTTTACATGCAAGAATAACTGTCGTAAATGTTATTTTGTCATCCCATGTACCCCCCACCACGCACCACAGGCAATAGGCATAGAAACTGTCAGCTGCAGATAAACAAAAGAGCCGCAGACAATGGACACACTTCTGGTTATAATATAGCTTATATGTTTTCATGTTGCCTTTATATTATGTCAATTCATCAGTTGGTTACAGTAACAGTTCTTTATGTTATTCAGTGTAGTCCAAGTATGATGCAATGTTACTATGTTATGCTCAGCTGCTGTTATAGTACATACTGCATATTGTAACTTTGCATCTTCCACTTCCCACAAGATATAATATTCTCTCTTACCATTTGTATAGCAAGGCAGAGCATTTACAGGTACATTGATCATTTATCAACAAATGACATTATATTAGTCAGACGTATTGCTGAACTGTCTGTAATACCTTATCTGTTGATCATGTTGCTGATGTCATCATAAAAGGATAACATGGTGACTATTGAGTGTGAGGAACTGTTTCAGGAAGTGGGCTAGAACATTATCTTCATGCACAGAACATCATGTTCTGAATGCAGGTAAACAAATGAGTTGGTTTTGTGTTTGGAGGATGCAGGGACACATTTTTGCATAGTTCTGTGTTTTTTTTATTCATTGTCACATACACCGGATTAGGTGCAGTGAAATGTGTTGTTTTACAGGGTCAGCCATAGTAGTATGATAGGTGCAGTGTAATGTGTTGTTTTACAGGGTCAGTCATAGTAGTATGATAGGTGCAGTGAAATGTGTTGTTTTACAGGGTCAGTCATAGTAGTATGATAGGTGCAGTGTAATGTGTTGTTTTACAGGGTCAGTCATCATAGTATGATAGGTGCAGTGTAATGTGTTGTTTTACAGGGTCAGTCATCATAGTATGATAGGTGCAGTGTAATGTGTTGTTTTACAGGGTCAGTCATCATAGTATGATAGGTGCAGTGAAATGTGTTGTTTTACAGGATCAGCCATAGTAGTATGATAGGTACAGTGAAATGTGTTGTTTTACAGGATCAGCCATAGTAGTATGATAGGTGCAGTGAAATGTGTTGTTTTACAGGGTCAGTCATAGTAGTATGATAGGTGCAGTGAAATGTGTTGTTTTACAGGGTCAGCCATAGTAGTATGATAGGTGCAGTGTAATGTGTTGTTTTACAGGGTCAGTCATAGTAGTATGATAGGTGCAGTGAAATGTGTTGTTTTACAGGGTCAGTCATAGTAGTATGATAGGTGCAGTGTAATGTGTTGTTTTACAGGGTCAGTCATCATAGTATGATAGGTGCAGTGTAATGTGTTGTTTTACAGGGTCAGTCATCATAGTATGATAGGTGCAGTGTAATGTGTTGTTTTACAGGGTCAGTCATCATAGTATGATAGGTGCAGTGAAATGTGTTGTTTTACAGGATCAGCCATAGTAG
>NC_092088.1:96115210-96202710 GCF_045679555.1 Salvelinus alpinus
CTTACATACAAAGAAGCCCTACCCACTTTTTGAAACAAAGCACAGTGGTGAGTTCTACAACCATCACCAGTAATAAACCTAAGGGCACAATGGTGAGTTCTATAACCATCACCAGTAATAAACCTAAGGGCACAATGGTGAGTTCTACAACCATCACCAGTAATAAACCTAATGGCCCAATGGTGAGTTCTACAACCATCACCAGTAATAAACCTAAGGGAACAATGGTGAGTTCTATAACCATCACCAGTAATAAACCTAAGGGAACAATGGTGAGTTCTAGAATCATCATCAGTAATAAACCTAAGAGCCCAATGGTGAGCTCTACAACCATCACCAGTAATAAACCTAAGGGCACAATGGTGAGTTCTACAACCATCACCAGTAATAAACCTAAGGGAACAATGGTGAGTTCTAGAACCATCACCAGTAATACACCTAAGGGCCCAATGGTGAGTTCTATAACCATGACCAGTAATAAACCTAAGGGAACAATGGTGAGTTCTAGAACCATCACCAGTAATAAACCTAAGGGCCCAATGGTGAGTTCTAGAACCATCACCAGTAATAAACCTAAGGGCACAATGGTGAGTTCTACAACCATCACCAGTAATAAACCTAATGGCCCAATGGTGAGTTCTACAACCATCACCAGTAATACACCTAAGGGAACAATGGTGAGTTCTAGAACCATCACCAGTAATACACCTAAGGGCCCAATGGTGAGTTCTATAACCATGACCAGTAATAAACCTAAGGGAACAATGGTGAGTTCTAGAACCATCACCAGTAATAAACCTAAGGGCCCAATGGTGAGTTCTACAACCATCACCAGTAATAAACCTAAGGTCCCAATGGTGAGTTCTATAACCATCACCAGTAATAAACCTAAGGGTCCAATGGAAAACAGCATCTACTGGTTTAAGTATAGTTGCTGCTGCAGGCATATAGATAATATCCCCAGAATCTAAAATCGACATAAAAGTGGCCTGGACAATATACTTCCTATTATCAAAAGTCAGACATGCTTTTGTTTCTGTAAAAGAAACCAACCTTGAACTTTCAACTTCTTCACCACCTTAGTGACATGTTTTAATGACATTTTGTCATCAAGCCAGATACCAAGATATTTGTAGGAAGGAACTCGTTCAATTTGTGTAGCGTTCAAACTAGTCATTACAAATTCATTTAAATCTGGATTATAGGACCTAGACAAAAAGCATGCGTTTGGTTTTGTTTGTATTTACCACCAACTTTAGATCCAATAGTGACCTCTGCAGTGCTAGCAAATCAGATTGTAAACGTGAAAAGACTTGGCCAACTGATGCAGCAATGGAATACAACACTATCATCTGCATACAAAAATTAATATTACAATTTTTTACAGCATTACTAATGTTTTTTTGATATAGATTGTAAACATTAGCAGGCCGAGTATGTAACTCAAGGATCTCAGATTTGACCCCATCTACCCTGATGGCCTGAGTTCTGTCATTGAGATAATTACGAAATCATCAGCAAGCATCAGTACCCAAGCCTATCAGGACAGCTTATTCAACAGAATAACATGGTCTACATTACCCTATCAGGACAGCTTATTCAACAGAATAACATGGTCTATATTACCCTATCAGGACAGCTTAGTCAACAGAATAACATGGTCTACATTACCCTATCAGGACAGCTTATTCAACAGAATAACATGGTCTACATTACCCTATCAGGAAAGCTTATTCAACAGAATAACATGGTCTACATTACCCTATCAGGACAGCTTATTCAACAGAATAACATGGTCTACATTACCCTATCAGGACAGCTTATTCAACAGAATAACATGGTCTATATTACCCTATCGGGACAGCTTATTCAACAGAATAACATGATCTATATTACCCTATCAGGACAGTTTATTCAACATAATAACATGGTCTATATTACCCTATCGGGACAGCTTATTCAACAGAATAACATGATCTATATTACCCTATCAGGACAGTTTATTCAACATAATAACATGGTCTATATTACCCTATCAGGACAGCTTATTCAACAGAATAACATGGTCTACATTACCCTATCAGGACAGTTTATTCAACATAATAACATGGTCTATATTACCCTATCAGGACAGTTTATTCAACAGAATAACATGGTCTATATTACCCTATCAGGACAGCTTATTCAACAGAATAACATGGTCTATATTACCCTATCAGGACAGCTTATTCAACAGAATAACATGGTCTATATTACCCTATCAGGATAGCTTATTCAACAGAATAACATGATCTATATTACCCTATCAGGACAGTTTATTCAACAGAATAACATGGTCTATATTACCCTATCAGGACAGCTTATTCAACAGAATAACATGGTCTACATTACCCTATCAGGACAGCTTATTCAACAGAATAACATGGTCTACATTACCCTATCAGGACAGCTTATTCAACAGAATAACATGATCTATATTACCCTATCAGGACAGCGTATTCAACAGAATAACATGGTCTACATTACCCTATCAGGACAGCTTATTCAACAGAATAACATGGTCTATATTACCCTATCAGGACAGCTTATTCAACAGAATAACATGGTCTACATTACCCTATCAGGACAGCTTATTCAACAGAATAACATGGTCTATATTACCCTATCAGGACAGCTTATTCAACAGAATAACATGATCTATATTACCCTATCAGGACAGCTTATTCAACAGAATAACATGGTCTACTGTATAAAAAGCTTTTGACAAGTCTACATACATGGCAGTACTATTCTTTCTATCATCTAAGCCAACTGCAATAGCATTTACAACAAGCATGGTAGCCATAGTGGTGCTATCTAAACCCCATTATGCCTTAGTCATATGTTTAAAGTACTTCTGACATCCTCCACATGTACACTAAACATGCTACTTGAAAATAAAGTATGAGTAATCATAAAATATTGGACTCACAAAAATACCTCCTGATTAGGAACTAACTTAAACTGTGTTGCATCGGCTCAGTAAAGTCACTTTTTACTGTCCCAAAATTAGCAAAATAAAGTGATCGGCTGGTAAGCTACTGTGTTCTGTATCAGGCCTTACTACTGGTAGGAGAACACATTCTCAACCAGGCTTCTGTGTTCTGTATCAGGCCTTACTGCTGGTAGGAGAACACATTCTCAACCAGGCTTCTGTGTTCTGTATCAGGCCTTACTACTGGTAGGAGAACACATTCTCAACCAGGCTTCTGTGTTCTGTATCAGGCCTTACTGCTGGTAGGAGAACACATTCTCAACCAGGCTTCTGTGTTCTGTATCAGGCCTTACTGCTGGTAGGAGAACACATTCTCAACCAGGCTTCTGTGTTCTGTATCAGGCCTTACTGCTGGTAGGAGAACACATTCTCAACCAGGCTTCTGTGTTCTGTATCAGGCCTTACTGCTGGTAGGAGAACACATTCTCAACCGGGCTTCTGTGTTCTGTATCAGGCCTTACTGCTGGTAGGAGAACACATTCTCAACCGGGCTTCTGTGTTCTGTATCAGGCCTTACTGCTGGTAGGAGAACACATTCTCAACCGGGCTTCTGTGTTCTGTATCAGGCCTTACTGCTGGTAGGAGAACACATTCTCAACCAGGCTTCTGTGTTCTGTACCAGGCCTTACTGCTGGTAGGAGAACACATTCTCAACCGGGCTTCTGTGTTCTGTATCAGGCCTTACTGCTGGTAGGAGAACACATTCTCAACCAGGCTTCTGTGTTCTGTATCAGGCCTTACTGCTGGTAGGAGAACACATTCTCAACCGGGCTTCTGTGTTCTGTATCAGGCCTTACTGCTGGTAGGAGAACACATTCTCAACCGGGCTTCTGTGTTCTGTATCAGGCCTTACTGCTGGTAGGAGAACACATTCTCAACCGGGCTTCTGTGTTCTGTACCAGGCCTTACTACTGGTAGGAGAACACATTCTCAACCAGGCTTCTGTGTTCTGTATCAGGCCTTACTACTGGTAGGAGAACACATTCTCAACCGGGCTTCTGTGTTCTGTACCAGGCCTTACTGCTGGTAGGAGAACACATTCTCAACCAGGCTTCTGTGTTCTGTATCAGGCCTTACTGCTGGTAGGAGAACACATTCTCAACCAGGCTTCTGTGGTCTGCCAGAGAAAAGAAAAAAAAGTTTTTGGATGACAGCCAGGTATCACATATGCAGTGAAACAACACATGAAGAGAGATGGACGGACTGTACCAGTCAAGGAGATTGAACTGCTAGACAACAAAGGCACACAATGTGAACTGCAGCAAGACAAACAATGTGCTGTCATAAAATGACTGAAGGTTACCTTCAACAACCGTTGTCTCTATCTGATCAGGCATATAGATAGGTTACCGAAATCTGTAGAGGCAAGTTGATTGTTTGAAATAACTTTTATTATATGTACTTTGTAAAATACAAATCTACCAACTGACACAGCAAGAGACACAAAGTGTAAAGAAACATGAGCTTGGTTAAAAACAAGTTTTAACACAGCAAGAGACACAAAGTGTAAAGAAACATGGGCTTTGTTAAAAACAAGTTTTAACGCAGCAAGAGACACAAAGTGTAAAGAAACAGAAGCTTGGTTAAAAACAAGTTTTAACACAGCAAGAGACACAAAGTGTAAAGAAACAGAAGCTTGGTTAAAAACAAGTTTTAACACAGCAAGAGACACAAAGTGTAAAGAAACAGAAGCTTGGTTAAAAACAAGTTTTAACAGGACTAACTTTAGGACCCAGAAGTGTTCCTCTCGGTTAGTCACACCCTTTTATTGAGAAAAAAAGAATAAGAAAAAAAAGCAGCTTGTAAACTAGTACAGTACATTCTGTACAGTCAACCAACCACTGGACTTCCTCACTGCTCATTCAACTGAAAAACATTCATTCACTGGTGGAATCACCAAGTGCAGCACATTTCCTGACTTTAGATTCAATAAGACCCACCAGACACCAGGCTGAAAGAGACTGGATCTCTGCCAGGGCCACGCTCAGTAGACAAACACTGTGGAGGAACACCGCAGATAGAAAGGCCATAAGAATACAGCTGACATTTTAAAATGCTCTATTCTACTGGGCATTACAGACAACATATATGTTCCACAATACATTTCTATACCAATATCCTGTAACATTGCACCCTGCTGACCAGATTCCTGGTAAACAATAGTCTGTCCCTGGACTGGACTGTACTGACCAGACCCCTGGAAAACAATAGTCTGTCCCTGTACTGTACTGACCAGACCCCTGGTAAACAATAGTCTGTCCCTGGACTGTACTGACCAGACCCCTGGAAAACAATAGTCTGTCCCTAGACTGTACTGACCAGACCCCTGGAAAACAATGGTCTGTCCCTGGACTGTACTGACCAGACCCCTGGAAAACAATAGTCTGTCCCTAGACTGTACTGACCAGACCCCTGGAAAACAATAGTCTGTCCCTGGACTGTACTGACCAGACCCCTGGAAAACAATAGTCTGTCCCTGGACTGGACTGACCAGACCTCTGGAAAACAATAGTCTGTCCCTGGACTGTACTGTACTGACCAGACCCCTGGTAAACAATAGTCTGTCCCTAGACTGTACTGACCAGACCCCTGGTAAACAATAGTCTGTCCGTGGACTGTACTGACCAGACCCCTGGTAAACAATAGTCTGTCCCTGGACTGTACTTGGACTGTACTGTACTGACCAGACCCCTGGTAAACAATAGTCTGTCCCTGGACTGTACTGACCAGACCCCTGGAAAACAATAGTCTGTCCCTGTACTGTACTGACCAGACCCCTGGTAAACAATAGTCTGTCCCTGGACTGTACTGACCAGACCCCTGGAAAACAATAGTCTGTCCCTAGACTGTACTGACCAGACCCCTGGTAAACAATCGTCTGTCCCTGGACTGTACTGACCAGACCCCTGGAAAACAATAGTCTGTCCCTGGACTGTACTGACCAGACCCCTGGTAAACAATAGTCTGTCCCTGGACTGTAGACAGAACACCTACAGCCTGGTAGTGTAGACAGAACACCTACAGCCCTGGTAGTGTAGACAGAACACCTACAGCCTGGTAGTGTAGGCAGAATGGTGGTGATTTTATTAACAAAACCTATTTGTTCTCCCCCTGTCCTTTGATGACTGACTGCCTGATGTTATTGTGTGTGTGTATCTGCATATTGAGAGCAGCTTTGAGGGCATAGACACATGGACGTACTCGTACTGTCACCCAGAACATCAGCCTGTTCAGTCCCCTCCCTTTAGGATGTGTGGGGAATAACAAGCCTGGCTGCTGCTGCAGATGTTATTGTGTTCCCCTACATTCTCATTGACCTTGGTATTTACAGTAATACAATTAGCCTGGTTCTATTGTTTTCAACTGTGTGATAACAAACAATCCATTGTAATAATGTAATAAAGCTGTAAATAACTCGAATACAATTGATTCTGTATATTTTTTATTTAAATATTTAATAAATGATAATCCAAGTACGTCATGTTTTCATTTTAATACATAGGAAGAGGATTCCATCTTATTTTGTATATTTAAAAACCACTAGTAAAACATGAATGCATCAATTTCCCCACTATGACATGATTAATTACTCAATTCATAATTCATTGCTGTGATAAAGCTTTTTTAGGTCACAACAATAGCTAGCTCTGGTCCAGGGTGTCCGTTCCTCCAGTTAGTGAAGGAACGTGCTCTAACGACGACCTGGACCAGAGCTAAACATTGGCCAATACCAGGCAGGAACATCCTTCCTTGTGGGAATGACACAATAAATGACAATAAACAAAATGTGTTGGAAATAAAGTAGTGTTCTGCAGTCAATATGTTCCTCCAGTGGTAACCAGCTAGCGGCTACTGAGCACGTCTTTATTTGACTTTAAGACGGAGTAAATCCCAAAAGCTGTTCGATTGGTTTGTAACGCCACTCATCTGCTTCTAGCTCTTCAACCAAACTGGCCAGTTTCTCCATTCTAGATACCTGTTGATCTAAAAACAAATCAGTGAAATACGCTGTTAGATCAAGCATTGCGTTATCTTGTATCCGTTACCAGAGTACTTTTTTCCTTAACAACAAATGCATCCTAAATAGCACCCTATTCCCTATATAGTGGGCTACTTTTGACCAGGCCCATAGGGCTCTGGTTGAAAGTAGTCCACTATATATAGGGAATAGGGTGCCATTTGAGACGCACCCTTAGGCATTTAAAAATAATACTAATAATTGAATTAAGAGACTGATGGACTTACCGTGCTTCACCTGTTTCAGTGTTGACGCCACCTGGTAGCTGAACACAGACTCACACAGAAATCTGTCTGAGCCGTCTGAAGACACAGAGTTCATGTTCAATATCACATCAACTGCTGCTACGCTTTCCTCAACTAGCACATGTACAAATACTGTAGTAGTAGACAAGTTAACCCTGAAATAGTTTAAACAACAAGAATGGAAATGTGCCTTCTTGATCACAACCCAACCCAGCACACACACACACACACAAAACTATTACGCTATAGATCTATTATATAACATAACGTATTATAGTAAATGGTTTTGTGGTACAAACTATTTAATATCCAATCCTCCGGACGGGCACAATCCTCGGTAATTACTGAGTAAGTAAGTAGAGGAGTTAGCTAAAAACATGATATAACTCCTCACATTATGCCAACATGTGCCACCGTTCAGTTTGCTAGGATTGAGAAGTAAACAAACTGGAGAATAAAAAGACTAGCCAAAATAACCAACTAGAACACAATGTGTCACAAATGGCACTCTGTTCCCTAGATAGTGCACTACTGTTGACCATGTCCCTAGATAGTGCACTACTGTTGACCATGGCCCATATGATATTGGTGCACAATGTAGGGTTAGGTTCTCCAACTGGTGGCCCACGGACCGAATTCGGTCCCCCCATTTTCATTGTTGGCCAAAAGACATAAAACATCAGTTCCAAGTGATTAAATGTTTTGGAAATCTGTTCCCTTGTATTCCTGTGCACAATAGAGAGACACATCTGATCATATACAGTATACAAGTAAGCAAGGTTTGATATAATATTTGACTAAAACAATATGTTTGGTCTTCTTGCGGTCAATTTGCAGTCTACAACTGATTTCTAATTATGTTCAGACTCCCCGATTGTCCACTCAAGTAAAAACTCAAATCGTCCCGGGGCTGAATCTAGTTGATGATCCCTGGTGTAGGGAATAGGGTGCCATTTATTTATATATATATATATTTATTTTATTTAACTTGGCAAGTCAGTTAAGAACAAATTCTTATTTACAAGGACGACCTACCCCGGCCAAACCCTCCCCTAACCCGGACGACGCTGGGCCAATTGTGTGCTGCCCTGTGGGACAGGCCCCAAAAACAAAGCGGAATAGAACCCCAACCCTGGCCACCAGCTTCACTGCTGTCCCACTTAACAGTGAGCCCATTAGTCCTCTGAACACCCAGTACTTTCCAGCACAATGATCCAAACTAAGACATTCATTACAACACAATGTTTGATTTGGGGTCTAAATAGGTAACAAAGGATGGGGCACCCTATCCTAATATAGTGTACTACTTTGGCACATAAGGCTCTGGTCAAAATTAGTGCACAACGTAGGTAATAGGGTGTCATTTGGGATGCACAAAGCAGGGGCAATGAGCCAGATGGCCCTTTGGGTTCAAACAAACAGATCCTCTTGTGTGATGTGACAAAACTGGTGGTGGGTGTTGTGGGCTGACCCATTGGCAGAGCACTGACTACTATCTGGTGCCCATGTACGTCCTGTTGGATCCAACTATGATTCAAAGGATCATGGGTCACCAACTCCAGATCAAAGGATCACTAACTACACTTGACTTGAAGCCAGATTGATTTGGGTGTGAGGGAAGTGGGGCACACTGGCGATGCGTGTTGATATTGGGGCAGAGCATCGACTGTCGCTGGTAGCAGCACACGTCCTCCTGGAGGAAGATCCAACTATGACGCATGGTAGCTAGGTCATTCAGGGAACAGTGAAAAGTTCCAGGGACACATTGTTTATCTTGTGGGTAAAATCCAGACAAGCTACACTTGACTTGAAGCCAGATAGAATAGTTGTACGAGAAGTGTGGCTAGGCAGATGTACAGAAGGGGCTTGTATTCAGAACCAAACACATGTACAGTAGCTAACCACAAACACACAGAAGCATTAATCCATCTGAAACACACAGCATTACTGTATATGGGATATGAGCATGATTAATATTGTAATCAGAGCCAAGAACATGTTCAGAATGTTGCAGGTAGAATGTACAGAACAGACAAGGTTTTGTAGAACTCCAAAAGAATCCTCATCACCGGTCTGTCTCTTGCAACGTTCTGAACCTATATTCCAAAGCCTCTGGTGATTGGCCCGTGTCAAAGAAAGCCTACCTTCCATCATCTCCCCGGCGCCTTTGGGATAAGTGTAGAGGACCTTACGCGGGGGGATGAGTTCTGACGCGCTGAATCCAGAGCCAGTCACCGAGCTCCCACTAACCCCTCCGGCAGAGGAGGATGAGGAGGAGGCTGCCATTCCAACTGAGGAAGAGGAACACAACCGCAAATCATGATCACCAAGTTCAGAGTCGTGTATTGCGGATAAATACAGTCCCAAATGACCAGCAATATTTCTTCAAAGTAAATGTAGCTAGCTGTGCAGCATTAGCACAGATAGAACACGTTATACACATCTTTGTCATTACATTAGCATTACTAGCTGGCTAACAACACAAGGCTAACAACGTTATGAATAATAAACTGGCAAACATAGCTAGCTAACGTTACATGAAGCATAGCGCATTTACTACTGAAGCAAAATTTCCGCATAATAAATCAGACATACGAGTCTTATTGAAGTGATGAACCTACCACTGGTGATGGAGAAAGCAGCAGGCTAACTTCTGTTTTTGTTTAAGGTTAGCTACCCCAACAATAACCCCGCTTTACGGTTTATGCGATATATAAATCAAATGTTGATATTGGCGCATCATTAATTTGTTGCGAGCGCGGAATGTCTATCCATGCAGCGTAGAGATCAGCGACTACGTAATCAGCTGGTTACTTTACGTCAAACTGCCGTATGTCGCAAAACAGCCAAAGAGCACACACATAGTTGGCAGCTACTATTCACTACAGTATATATAGTTTTATTTACTATTCAAGATAACTGCTACAATGGAAATCTTACGTCCATCATTGATCAACATAAGTGGAAGAGTATACAGAAGAAATACCATCAAAGAAGACCAGTATGAAGAGGGGGAAGAGGACGACTCCTACATGGGACCACCAGGTAGCTAGGTCCTCAGTGCTAGCCATTATACCTCATTGGTGCTAGCTCCCTACAACCCCAGCTAACTATAGCTAGCTAGCTAGATAAGACAGATGGCTACAATACTGTGCAGTACTACCAGATAATTGACCTTATTCTACTGAGACTTAGCTAGTTATAGCTGACCAATTGACCACCACAATGTGTTGTGGGATGCTTGTCTCCTCTAAATGTAGCTGTCTCCTCTCCTATTTGTCCCTGCTGCACCTGTTATGGAACACCAACATGTTCTTGCCGATCTCACACATGCACTTTGTTGTTTTGATTAGCTAGTGAACCGTTTGACGAAGACGAAGAGTTCTGTGACAACCACTCCATAGAACAGACTGACAAAGGTTTCAGCTGTGCCATTGATGTCCCAAGTGTTCTTTACAAGTGAGTTACAAACACCATGTAGGCTATGCACCCTAAATGGCACCCTATTCGGTGCACTACTTTTGACCAGAGCCCTAAGGGAATAGGGTGCCAGTTGGGATGCACTTCATGAGTCGATGACGGCATATGACTTTAAACTATGCACTTTTATGTTTACATACCCTACATTACTCATCTCATATGTATATGTATATACTGTACTCTATATCATCTACTGCATCTTGCCATCTTTATGTAATACATGTATCACTAGCCACTTTAAACTATGCCACTTTATGTTTACATACCCTACATTACTCATCTCATATGTATATACTGTACTCGATACCATCTACTGCATCTTGCCTATGCCGTTCTGTACCATCACTCATTCATATATCTTTATGTCCATATTCTTTATCCCTTTACACTTGTGTGTATAAGGTAGTAGTTGTGGAATTGTAAGGTTAGATTACTCGTTGGTTATTACTGCATTGTCGGAACTAGAAGCACAAGCATTTCGCTACACTCGCATTAACATCTGCTAACCATGTGTATGTGACAAATAAAATTTGATTTGATTTGAGGTGTTAGTCCATTTTAGGATCCGGGAGTAGATGACCCACACTCTCGTCTCTAACGTGTGAGCTCAACATTTCCCGAACCGTCCCATTACAGATCAAAATGTTGAATAAACCTAATTTGGACTTACTTTACCCGTTGTCCACAGGGAAGTGTTTTTAGCCGGACTTTCAGTACGCTGGTCTGTATATGGTTCTGTTGGTTTGGAGTTTCAATACTTCACGCGATTCGCATGCGACGTAAACATTTAGCACAATATGTAAACAAAGGCCAAGTGTAACCGTACCAGAGACCGAACGCTGCCGACTTTTAGTTTGCAGTAAGACGCAAGCACTTCCAGCTGATTGCGAGGAAACGTGGTTCAGTCGACAACGTTTGGGTACGTCTGGCTACCTGCCATGCATCAGAAGATTGAAAATACATACACACTTTGCCCGTGCTCATTTCACATACACTATATCTACAACAGTATGTGGACACCCTTTCAAATTAGAGGATTAGCCTATTTCAGCCACACTCGTTGTTGACAGGTGTATAAAATCGAGCACACAGCCATGCAATCTCCATAGACAAACATTGGCAGTAGAATGGCCTTCCTGAAGAGCTCAGTGACTTTCAACGTGTCACCGTCATAGGATGCCACCTTCTAACAAGTCAGTTTGTCAAATTTCTGCCCTGCTAGAGCTTCCCCGGGCGACAGTAAGTCCTGTTATTGTGCCATGTAGTATAGCAGGAATACAAGCTGACAGAGTCATACACACCGACGCCCCATAAAGTCTGGTTAATAATCCTTTCCTGTGTTTATCTCCACTTCCTACCGTCACGTTTAAATATCATTTTATTCAACATTCTGGCTTGTAGAAATTTCTTTAAGACTGAATATCCATAAGGTAACCATGGTAACAGCGTAATATTTTAGGCAAATTAGGTGTGTGTGTGTGTGTATTTCATTATGGTCATTAGGTCTATGTGTACATCTTCAATGAAAATCAAGGATATGGTGTACTAACCAGAGAAGTGTGTGTTTTTAACAGATACATCATCGGGAGGAAAGGAGAGACACGTAGAAGACTAGAGGCAGACACAAAGACAGACATCAACATTCCTAAACAAGGAGTGGAAGGGCAGATCGGTGAGTGGCATTTTATTAGCGGAGAGACCAGTACCTCTGGTCCAGGGGCTTGAGCCTTTTTCAGCCTTCTTGAAGAAGGGTCAGGCCGCACGTAACGCCCTGGACCAGAGCTTGGAGACCAGCCCAAACCAGAGGTCTATAGTAAAGATACTGGTGCAACACTGTAGCCTCGTCCCATATTATGACTGTTTGTGCTGTCTCACCAACTCATATGGTCGGAATTACAAGACATTTCATGTTTTTATTTTATTTTACCTTTATTTATCTAGGCAAGTGATTAACAATGACTATAGGAGTTCACTATGCAAGCACAAACAGATCTGGGACCAGTCTAGCAAAACTCTCCTTTCTCTACCTCTGGGGATTTCAGGGATTTTCTGTCAGCAGTCAAGTCATATTAATGAGTTTATTAATAAAAGTCAGCCAAGAACGTGGGTCCAGCAACCACGCTAAACTCAAGACTGAAGCGTTATCCAGGAACCTCTTCTCCTGAGGGCTAGAATCATGGGATATCAAAATAAAAGTCTCACATTTACAGTCACACAATAACGGTTACACATTGTTCCAGTGATCACTGGCTCCCAGAAGGCCGCGGTGTCCTCTGCCGTGACTCGTGTCGAGCTCCTGGTGCAGAGCTTTCGCAAGAAGCAGCCGTTCACCCACTTCCTGTCGTTCGCTCTTAACCACCCTCAAGTTCAGGATGGATTCCTGAGGTTTAAAGAGGAGGTGTTGGAGCAGTGTTCTCAGGTAAGGAAGTGTGTGTGTGTGTGTGTGTGTGTGTGTGTGTGTGTGTGTGTGTGTGTGTGTGTGTGTGTGTGTGTGTGTGTGTGTGTGTGTGTGTGTGTGTGTGTGTGTGTGTGTGTGTGTGTGTGCGTGCGTGCATGGCGGATGGGAGGGATGACAATCTGTAAAATCGTGCATAATATTCTCCAACTCCAGTTTGAGATTTGACTATATTCCATTCATGTTTATATTGACTGAATAGCTATCAGAGATCTTGGGTCCCTGTTTTAGTTTCTCTGGGTGTCTGGTTCTGGGTTAAATTGTGCAGATCTAGGATCAGCTTCCTCTTCCCCCAATACTAATCTCAACTAGAGGTCGACCGATTAGTCGGAATGGCTGATTAATTAGGGGCGATTTAAAGTTTTCATAACAATCGGAAATCGTTTTTTTTTGGACACCGATTTGGCCGATTAAAAAAAATATATATTTTTTTTTACTCCTTTATTTAACTAGGCAAGTCAGTTAAGAACACATTCTTATTTTCAATGACGGCCTAGGAACGGTGGGTTAACTGCCTTGTTCAGGGGCAGAACGACAGATTTTTACCTTGTCAGCTCGGGGATTCAATCTTGTAACCTTATGGTTAACTAGTCCAACGCTCTAACCACCTGCCTCACGAGGAGCCCGCCTGTTACGCGAATATAGTAAGAAGCCAAGGTAAGTTGCTAGCTAGCATTAAACTTATCTTATACAATCAATCAATCATAATCACTAATTAACTACACATGGTTGATGATATTACTAGTTTATCTGGCGTGTCCTGCGTTGCATATAATCGATGCGGTGCGCATTTGCAAAACAGGACTGTTGTTGCTCCAACGTGTACCTAACCATAAACATCAATGCCTTTCTTAAAATCAATATACAAGTATATATTTTTAAACCTGCATATTTAGTTAATATTGCCTGCTAACATGAATTTCTTTTAACTAGGAAAATTGTGTCACTTCTCTTGCAACAGAGTCAGGGTATATGCAGCAGTTTGGGCCGCCTGGCTCGTTGCGAACTGTGTGCAGACTATTTCTTCCTAACAAAGACAGCCAACTTCGCAAACGGGGGATGATTTAACAAAAGCCCATTTGCGAAAAAAGCACAATCGTTGCACGACTGTACCTAACCATAAACATCCATGCCTTTCTTAAAATCAATACACAGAAGTATATATTTTTAAACCTGCATATTTAGCTAAAAGAAATCCAGGTTAGCAGGCAATATTAACCAGGTGAAATTGTGTCACTTCTCTTGCGTTCATTGCACGCAGTGTCAGGGTATATGCAACAGTTTGGGCCGCCTGGCTCGTTGCGAACTAATTTGCCAGAATTCTACGTAATTATGACATAACATTGAAGGTTGTGCAATGTAACAGGAATATTTAGATCTTGCCCTGCAAGGGGAAAAATGGGTAACGCTGCTTCGAGGGTGGCTGTTGTCGATGTGTTCCTGGTTCGAGCCCAGGTAGGAGCGAGGAGAGGGACGGAAACTATACTGTTACACTGGCAATACTAAAGTGCCTATAAGAACATCAAATAGTCAAAGATATATGAAATACAAATCGTATATAGAGAGAAATAGTCCTATAATTCCTATAATAACTACAACCTAAAACTTCTTACCTGGGAATATTGAAGACTCATGTTAAAAGGAACCACCAGCTTTCATATGTTCTCATGTTCTGAGCAAGGAACTTAAACGTTAGCTTTCTTACATGGCACATATTGCACTTTTACTTTCTTCTCCAACACTTTGTTTTTGCATTATTTAAACCAAATTGAACATGTTTCATTATTTATTTGAGGCTAAATTGATTTTATTGATGTATTATATTAAGTTAAAATAAGTGTTCATTCAGTATTGTTGTAATTGTCATTATTACAAATATATTTTTTTTAATCGCCCGATTAATCGGTATCGGCTTTTTTTGGTCCTCCAATAATCGGTATCGGCGTTGAAAATCATAATCGGTCGACCTCTAATCTCAACCATTAGTGGGGGAAATGCAAAACGGACCTAAGATCAGTGTCTAGGGGCAACTTCACCCTACAGCGTTTCTCTGTGTGGTCAGTTCATCTCAGGTCTCCTCTCTTGTTAAGGACCACGGAGTAGATGGAAGCATCTTCCAGAACCCTGCTAAGCTCCATCTGACAGTCGGCACCCTGGCTCTGCTGAACGACCTGGAAGTGACCCAAGCATGTAAACAACTCCAGCACTGTCAGGACTTTATCAAGTAGGTATGACTGACTGACAACTGGGTCATGTTCATTAGGAATCAAACGGATGAAAACAGACTGAAATAGGGAGGGACTATCCCTATCTAGATTGTAGGGATTGTATAAAACTTTGAGTTGGAGCCAGGAACACATGTTATGTCATGTAACACACATGTTATGTTATGTCAAGTAGCACATTATGTCATGTCATGTTATGTAACACACATTATGTCATGTCATGTTATGTAACACATGTTATGTCAAGTAACACATTATGTTATGTCATGTAACACACATTATGTTATGTCATATAACACATTATGTCATGTTATGTAACACACGTTATGTCATTTAACACATGTTATGTCATGTAACATGTTATGTCAAGTAACACACGTTATGTCAAGTAACACACATTATGTTATGTCATGTAACACTTTATGTTATGTCATGTAACAAACATTATGTCATGTAACACACATTATGTTATGTCATATAACACATTATGTCATGTTATGTAACACACATGTTATGTCATTTAACACATATTATGTCATGTACACATGTTATGTCATGTAACAAACATTATGTCATGTAACACACATTATGTTTCAGGACCATCACAGAAGGGAAGCCCCTCCCGTTGGAGGTGACAGGGATTGAGTACATGAACGATGACCCAGCCATGGTGGATGTCCTGTATGCCAAGGTCCAAGTCAAAGATGGTTCGGACAAGTAAGAGTCTGGTTGCTTCTCTTGAGGGTTGGATACTCTCATGTCTCTTTCTTTAACCACAGTTTGTACCACAGTGACTCTGGCTCCTTGAAAAGCACTATATACAGTGCCTTAGGGAAAAGTATTCAGTATTCAGACCCCTTGACACAGCCTTATTCTAAAATGGATTAAATACAACAAAAAACCTCTGCAATCTACACACAATACCCCATAATGACATCACAATACCCCATAGACATTACAATACCCCATAATGACAAAGCGAAAACAGTTTTTTTTTAATTATTTGCAAATGTATTTAAAAAAAAACCTGAAATACATTATTTACATAATTATTCAGATCCTTTGCTATGAGACTCGAAATTGAGCTCAGGTGCATCCTGTTTCCATTGGCCGTCCTTGAGATGTTTCTACAACTTGATTGAAGTTCACCTGTGGTAAATTCAATTGATTGGACATGATTTGGAAAGGCACACAGCTGTCTATATAAGGTCCTACAGTTGTCAGTGCATGACAGAATGCCCTTGAGTGGCCCAGCCAGAGGCCGGACTTGAACCTGATCGTTTGATCTCTGGAGAGACCTGAAAATAGCTTTGCAGCGACACTCCCCATCCAACCTGACAGAACTTGAGAGGATCTGCAGAGAACAATGGGAGAAACTCCCCAAATACAGGTGTGCCAAGCTTGTCGCGTCATACCCAAGAAGAGTTGAAGCTGTAATCGCTGCCAAAGGTGCTTCAACAAAGTACTGAGTAAAGGGTCTGTGTGACTTATGTAAATGTGGTATTTCAGCTTTACGTTTTTAATACATTTGCAAACATTTCTAAAAACCTGTTTTTGCTTTGTCGTTATGGGGTATTGTGTGTAGATTGTTGAGGGGGGGGGGATGACAATTTAGTCCATTTTAGAATAAGTCTGCAACGTAACAAAATGTGGGAAAAGTCAAGGGGTCTGAGTACTTAACGAAAGCACTGTAAATACCATTTAGTATTATTAGTATTTTTACAGTTTACTTTTTTAATGACCGATTGAGTGACAATTAGTACATTTAAAATGATGTTCATCGTTAGGATGTCAACAGTGTGAGAGGGTTGCTCCCTGGTAACAACAACTAACTCTTGTGTTGACCCTCTGTGTTGACCCTCTGTGTTGACCCTCTGTGTTGACCCTCTGTGTTGACCCTCTGTGTTGACCCTTTGTGTTGACCCTCTGTGTTGACCCTCTGTGTTGACCCTCTGTGTTGACCCTCTGTGTTGACCCTCTGTGTTGACCCTCTGTGTTGACCCTCTGTGTTGACCCTCTGTGTTGACCCTCTGTGTTGACTGTCTGCTGTGCAGGCTGCAGGCCATTGTGGAGCGGCTGGTGGACCACTTTGTTTCCTCAGGGCTGATGGTCAGAGAATGGGACAGAGTGAAACTGCACGGCACAGTGATGAACACTCTGTTCAGGAAGGCTGCTTCAGGTAGGATGAAGAAAGTGGTTTTGTCTATGGCCGTCACTGATGTGTGTTTAGGTATGTGTATTGGAGCTTCATCTTGAAAACAAGGACACTTACTAGAGTACAAACGCAAACACACACATATACATGTACTTGAAATGAAAATGCTAAATAAGTGTCACTGTTCTCTCAAAGCAGGCTTTCCACTGTCTAAAACTGACCCAGAGTATCCTCCTGATAATGTGAGCCTGTTTCCCTCGTTCTCCTCCCACTTAGAAATATGGACATTAAGTCAGAGTCACTGGACACGGAGTCAGTCAGCATAAAGATGGACATTAAGTCAGAGTCACTGGACACGGAGTCAGTCAGCATAAAGATGGACATTAAGTCAGTCACTGGACACAGAGTCAGTCAGCATAAAGATGGACATTAAGTCAGTCACTGAACACAGAGTCAGTCAGCATAAAGATGGACATTAAGTCAGTCACTGGACACGGAGTCAGTCAGCATAAAGATGGACATTAAGTCAGAGTCACTGGACACGGAGTCAGTCAGCATAAAGATGGACATTAAGTCAGTCACTGGACACGGAGTCAGTCAGCATAAAGATGGACATTAAGTCAGAGTCACTGGACACGGAGTCAGTCACCATAAAGATGGACATTAAGTCAGAGTCACTGGACACGGAGTCAGTCAGCATAAAGATGGACATTAAGTCAGAGTCACTGGACACGGAGTCAGTCAGCATAAAGATGGACATTAAGTCAGTCACTGGACACGGAGTCAGTCAGCATAAAGATGGACATTAAGTCAGAGTCACTGAACACGGAGTCAGTCAGCATAAAGATCGACATTAAGTCAGAGTCACTGGACACGGAGTCAGTCAGCATAAAGATGGACATTAAGTCAGTCACTGGACACGGAGTCAGTCAGCATAAAGATGGACATTAAGTCAGAGTCACTGGACACGGAGTCAGTCAGCATAAAGATGGACATTAAGTCAGTCACTGGACACGGAGTCATGGCATAATCACATTAATGAAACAAACTGACACCTTAACACACCACCCCATGTCAACAACACGGATGTAACAATAACAACAATAACAACCCCTATATATTTTTTTATTTTTTTAATGTATTTTATTTAAACTTTATTTAACTAGGCAAGTCAGTTACAAACAAATTCTTATTTACAATGACGGCCTACCAAAAGGCCTTCTGCGAGGACGAGGGCTAGGATTAAAAATATATTAAATAAAAAAAATAAAAATATATATATATATAATAAAAATGTTTATTAAAATAACATTTTTATTTGTGTCAGCAACACATAACAACAACATGGCAGCAGCACAACATAGTATAAACATTATTGGGCACAGACAGCACAAAGGGCAAGAGGGTAGAGACAACAATATATCACGCAAAGCAGCCACAACTGTCAGTAAGTGTCCATGATTGAGTCTTTGAATGAAGAGATAAAACTGTCCAGTTTGAGTGTTTGTTGCAGCTCGTTGCAGTGAACTGAAAAGAGGAGCGACCCAGTCCCTGTTCCTGAAGTAGTAAACAGAGTTTTAGTGCTTAGTTTTAGTGCTCTTGGACAGACCCCTCCCTTTGTCCTGTGCTCTTGGACAGACCCCTCCCTTTGTCCTGTGCTCTTGGACAGGCCCCTCCCTTTGTCCTGTGCTCTTGGACAGACCCCTCCCTTTGTCCTGTGCTCTTGGACAGACCCCTCCCTTTGTCCTGTGCTCTTGGACAGACCCCTCCCTTTGTCCTGTGCTCTTGGACAGACCCCTCCCTTTGTCCTGTGCTCTTGGACAGACCCCTCCCTTTGTCCTGTGCTCTTGGACAGACCCCTCCCTTTGTCCTGTGCTCTTGGACAGACCCCTCCCTTTGTCCTGTGCTCTTGGACAGACCCCTCCCTTTGTCCTGTGCTCTTGGACAGACCCCTCCCTTTGGCCTGTGCTCTTGGACAGACCCCCCCTCCCCTTTGTCCTGTGCTCTTGGACAGACCCCTCCCTTTGTCCTGTGCTCTTGGACAGACCCCTCCCTTTGTCCTGTGCTCTTGGACAGACCCCTCCCCTTTGTCCTGTGCTCTTGGACAGACCCCTCCCTTTGTCCTGTGCTCTTGGACAGACCCCTCCCTTTGTCCTGTGCTCTTGGACACTCAGCTGCCCAGCCCAGTGTTGTTGGCCAGTCTCTCAGCTGCCCAGCCCTGTGTAAACTCATGCATGAAAGAACTAGGGCTGGACTTGATCCACGGCCAACTGAATGAAACCCCTTGTCACTGCTGTTGGAAAACACTCTGTCCTGTTGCACACAAACAGAGTTGTGGCCAAAGAGGGAGCGAGAGGGAGGGAGAGAGAGAGGGAGGGAGGGAGAGAGAGAGAGAGGGAGCGAGAGAGGGAGCGAGAGAGGGAGCGAGAGAGAGAGAGAGAGGGAGCGAGAGAGGGAGCGAGAGAGGGAGCGAGAGAGGGAGCGAGAGAGAGAGAGAGAGGGAGGGAGAGAGGGAGCGAGAGAGAGAGAGAGGGAGGGAGGGAGCGAGGGAAGGTTACTGTTGGTTCTGCACTTGTTGTTGACTAGTAGAATTGCTCAGAATGCAGTGTTTTAGTTACGTCACTGCTGCATACCAGATGAATGGTCAGCATTATGTTGTTAGAATCACAGCTATTACATAAAAGACAGGGACATTGACAAATCAGGCTGGTGGTGGTAAGGCTGTCATTTGTTTAGTGTTTTTCAGAGAGAGAGAGAGAGTCATTTAGGATCATATCTCCCAGTACAGTTCATAGGGATATCCACCTGGTTTGAACAGTGTTGTAATAAACGGTGGGGTTGACGGTGAACTCCACTAAACCTCGTTAACCCACATTTTAGATTTTATAAATAGGGTTGTCCACCTAATACATTAGATGTGTGTTTTGTTCATTAGGGTCAAAGGACCTTTTTCCAAAGTTCACCTTTTTGTTAACCAAATCTGTATTTTGGATGTAAATGTCGTGTTCTAAGGGTCCAGACACCGTTTTCTACTTGGTTGTGAGAAATATACCCCACCAGCGATAGACTTCCTCATGCTCGTTGTGAGAAATATACCCCACCAGCGATAGACTTCCTCATGCTCGTTGTGAGAAATATACCCCACCAGCGATAGACTTCCTCATGCTCGTTGTGAGAAATATACCCCACCGGCGATAGACTTCCTCATGCTCGTTGTGAGAAATATACCCCACCGGCGATAGACTTCCTCATGCTCGTTGTGAGAAATATACCCCACCGGCGATAGACTTCCTCATGCTCGTTGTGAGAAATATACCCCACCAGCGATAGACTTCCTCATGCTCGTTGTGAGAAATATACCCCACCGGCGATAGACCTCCTCATGCTCGTTGTGAGAAATATACCCCACCGGCGATAGACTTCCTCATGCTCGTTGTGAGAAATATACCCCACCGGCGATAGACCTCCTCATGCTCGTTGTGAGAAATATACCCCACCGGCGATAGACTTCCTCATGCTCGTTGTGAGAAATATACCCCACCAGCGATAGACTTCCTCATGCTCGTTGTGAGAAATATACCCCACCGGCGATAGACCTCCTCATGCTCGTTGTGAGAAATATACCCCACCGGCGATAGACTTCCTCATGCTCGTTGTGAGAAATATACCCCACCGGCGATAGACTTCCTCATGCTCGTTGTGAGAAATATACCCCACCGGCGATAGACCTCCTCATGCTCGTTGTGAGAAATATACCCCACCGGCGATAGACTTCCTCATGCTCGTTGTGAGAAATATACCCCACCGGCGATAGACTTCCTCATGCTCGTTGTGAGAAATATACCCCACCGGCGATAGACTTCCTCATGCTCGTTGTGAGAAATATACCCCACCGGCGATAGACCTCCTCATGCTCGTTGTGAGAAATATACCCCACCGGCGATAGACTTCCTCATGCTCGTTGTGAGAAATATACCCCACCGGCGATAGACTTCCTCATGCTCGTTGTGAGAAATATACCCCACCGGCGATAGACTTCCTCATGCTCGTTGTGCAGTTGCAGAGGCACAGATAAAACACTAACACGGCTCCAAAAACACCCAAATATATCTATTTTGGAAACCACAACGTTCTCAGTATCAGGGTTTACCCGCGGTGCTCAGGGTTTACCCGCGGTGCTCAGGGTTTACCCGCGGTGCTCAGGGTTTACCCGCGGTGCTCAGGGTTTACCCACGGTGCTCAGGGTTTACCCGCGGTGCTCAGGGTTTACCCGCGGTGCTCAGGGTGTACCCACGGTGCTCAGGGTTTACCCACGGTGCTCAGGGTTTACCCACGGTGCTCAGGGTTTACCCACGGTGCTCAGGGTTTACCCACGGTGCTCAGGGTTTACCCACGGTGCTCAGGGTTTACCCGCCGTGCTCAGGGTTTACCCACCGTGCTCAGGGTTTACCCGCGGTGCTCAGGGTGTACCCGCGGTGCTCAGGGTTTACCCGCGGTGCTCAGGGTTTACCCGCGGTGCTCAGGGTTTACCTGCCGTACTCAGGGTTTACCTGCCGTACTCAGGGTTTACCTGCCGTGCTCAGGGTTTACCTGCCGTGCTCAGGGTGTACCCGCGGTGCTCAGGGTTTACCTGCCGTACTCAGGGTTTACCCGCGGTGCTCAGGGTTTACCCGCAGTGCTCAGGGTTTACCCACGGTGCTCAGGGTTTACCCACGGTGCTCAGGGTTTACCCGCAGTGCTCAGGGTTTACCCGCGGTGCTCAGGGTTTACCCACGGTGCTCGGGGTTTACCCGCCGTGCTCAGGGTTTACCCACCGTGCTCAGGGTTTACCCACGGTGCTCAGGGTTTACCCACGGTGCTCAGGGTTTACCCACGGTGCTCAGGGTTTACCCGCCATGCTCAGGGTTTACCCACGGTGCTCAGGGTTTACCCGCCGTGCTCAGGGTTTACCCACGGTGCTCGGGGTTTACCCGCCGTGCTCAGGGTTTACCCACCGTGCTCAGGGTTTACCCACGGTGCTCAGGGTTTACCCACGGTGCTCAGGGTTTACCTATCTTTTGTTGTGTGTTTTTCAGCCGAAGCCACAGGAGGAAGGCAGAACATGAAGGAGCGGGAGGCCTTCGATGCCAGGAACATATTAAAGGTCAGAAGTCAAACACACCAAACAAATAAACATCCTGGTGGTACCTTTTACCTGAGTCTGTTGTCTGTTCAACAATACAACCTTAGGTCTGTCTCATAGGAGATCATTTCTCTCCTATATTGAGCAATAATATGTTTTTGTCGGTTTTCTTTATTCTTGACTATTACGCCCATCATATTTCGGGTGGAACGACTATTCACAGAAGCAATAGGAACATTCCAGGAAAACAAAGCCTTCCAGGGCTTACATAATGCAGTAAGATTTAGCAGACTCACTCACTCAGGGAGATTTATTTAGCAGCACTCATTCAGTCAGTAAGATGGTAGACAGTTTGTTCAGTCAGTAAGATGGTAGACGGTTCATTCAGTCAGTAAGATGGTAGACAGTTCGTTCAGTCAGTAAGATGGTAGACAGTTCGTTCAGTCAGTAAGATGGTAGACAGTTCATTCAGTCAGTAAGATGATAGACAGTTCGTTCAGTCAGTAAGATGGTAGACAGTTCATTCAGTCAGTGAGATGGTAGACAGTTCATTCAGTCAGTGAGATGGTAGACAGTTCATTCAGTCAGTGAGATGGTAGACAGTTCATTCAGTCAGTAAGATGATAGACAGTTCGTTCAGTCAGTAAGATGGTAGACAGTTCATTCAGTCAGTGAGATGGTAGACAGTTCATTCAGTCAGTGAGATGGTAGACAGTTCATTCAGTCAGTAAGATGGTAGACAGTTCGTTCAGTCAGTAAGATGGTAGACAGTTCATTCAGTCAGTGAGATGGTAGACAGTTCATTCAGTCAGTGAGATGGTAGACAGTTCATTCAGTCAGTGAGATGGTAGACAGTTCATTCAGTCAGTGAGATGGTAGACAGTTCATTCAGTCAGTGAGATGGTAGACAGTTCGTTCAGTCAGTGAGATGGTAGACAGTTCGTTCAGTCAGTAAGATGGTAGACAGTTCAGTCAGTAAGATGGTAGACAATTCGTTCAGTCAGTAAGATGGTAGACAGTTCGTTCAGTCAGTAAGATGGTAGACAGTTCGTTCAGTCAGTAAGATGGTAGACAGTTCATTCAGTCAGTAAGATGATAGACAGTTCATTCAGTCAGTAAGATGATAGACAGTTCGTTCAGTCAGTAAGATGGTAGACAGTTCATTCAGTCAGTGAGATGGTAGACAGTTCATTCAGTCAGTAAGATGGTAGACAGTTCATTCAGTCAGTAAGATGGTAGACAGTTCATTCAGTCAGTAAGATGATAGACAGTTCATTCAGTCAGTGAGATGGTAGACAGTTCATTCAGTCAGTGAGATGGTAGACAGTTCGTTCAGTCAGTAAGATGGTAGACGGTTCATTCAGTCAGTAAGATGGTAGACGGTTCATTCAGTCAGTGAGATGGTAGACAGTTCGTTCAGTCAGTGAGATGGTAGACAGTTCGTTCAGTCAGTAAGATGGTAGACAGTTCGTTCAGTCAGTAAGATGGTAGACAGTTCATTCAGTCAGTGAGATGGTAGACAGTTCATTCAGTCAGTAAGATGGTAGACGGTTCATTCAGTCAGTAAGATGGTAGACAGTTCATTCAGTCAGTGAGATGGTAGACAGTTCATTCAGTCAGTAAGATGGTAGACAGTTCATTCAGTCAGTGAGATGGTAGACAGTTCATTCAGTCAGTAAGATGGTAGACGGTTCATTCAGTCAGTAAGATGGTAGACAGTTCATTTCAGTCAGTAAGATGGTAGACAGTCAGATAGGTGATGCAACAATACCTCTGGCTCTGTTCCATGTGGATTAGCTGCCCTCTGGTGGTAAAATGTAAGAACTACAATAGTCTATTCCTGGTGCGGTCTGTCTGAATAGAGCAGTGCTCTAGTCCTGGGCCCAGTTTTTCCAAAGCTATCTCTCTGGATTTAGCCTATCGGATAGGATTAAGTACATATAAATATTATGAAACGAACAAATGAATAATTCACTTGAAATGGGGACCGTTCTGTTCATTTTGGGCTCCCGAGTGGCACAGCGGTCTAAGGCACTGCATCTCAGTGCTAGAGGCGTCACTACAGACACCCTGGTTCGATTCCAGGCTGTATCACAACCGGCCGTGATTGGGAGTCCCATAGGGAGGCGCACATTTGGCCCAGCGTCGTCCGAGTTTGGCCGGGGTAGGCCGTCATTGTAAATAAGAATTTGTTCTTAACTGACTTGCCTAATTAAATAAAGGAACAAATAAATATATAATATTTGTTTTTGCCCTCGCGCTACACACCTGATTCCACTAATCATCATCAAACCTATTGGGTCCCCAGGACCATGACTAAGAAACACTGGAATAGAGTGTTGATTGGACCTGAAATATATTCCTGACAGACGACCCTAAAGTCCCAGCCAACCCAATACTCTGGGTTTGATCCCTCCAACCAACCATAACTGAAAAGATCAATGACATTTTATTAGTCTTAAGAATTTAGAATGTTATGAGTGTTGTTAGAACTGGGAATCAGCCTCCATTTCCTCATTAGGTCCAATGATCAGTGTCTTCACAAAGTATTCAGACCCCTTGACTTTCTCCACATTTGGTTGTGTTACAGCCTGAATTTTAAAATAGATTAAATTGAGATTTTTTTTGTTACACAATACCCCAGAATGTCAACGTGGAATTATGTTTTTTGAATTATTTTACAAATTCATTTGAAAGGAAACGCTGAAATGTCTTGAGTCAATAAGTATTCAACCCCTTTGTTATGGCAAGTCTAAATAACTTCAGTAGTAAAAAGTTGCTTAACAAGTCACATTAATAAGTTGCATGGATTCACTCTGTCTTCAATAATAGTGTTTAACATGATTTTTGAATAACTACCTAACCTCTGTAACCCACACATACAATTATCTGTAAGGTCCCTCAGTCGAGCAGTGAATTTAAACACAGATTCAACCACAAAGACCAGGGAGGTTTTCCAATGCCTTGCAAAGAAGGGTACCTACTGGTAGATGGGTAAAAAAAAAGCAGACATTAAATATCCCTTTGAGCATGGTGAAGTTATTAATTACACTTTGGATGGTGTAAGGACAAAAACCTAAAACACAAGGCCAAATCTACACAGGAGTTGCTTACCAAGACGACATTGAATGTTCCTGAGTGGCAAAGTTACAGTTTACTCTAAAATCGGCTTGAAAATCTATGGCAAGACATGAAAATGGCTGTCAAGCAATGATCAACAACCAACTTGACAGAGCTTGAAGACTTTTAAAAAGAATGTGCAAATATTGTACAATCCAGGTGTGTAAAGCTCATAGAGACTTACCCAGAAAGACTCACAGCTGTAATCGCTGGGTGATTCTAACATGTATTGACTTAGCGGTTTAAATACTTATGTAATTTAGATATTTATGTATTTCATTTTCAATACATTTGCAAACATTTCTAAAAGCATGTTTTCACTTTGACATTATGGGGTATTGACTCAGGCAGTTGAAATGATCTAATCAACATATAGTAGTGTGTTAAATTTTTTACAAATGTAATATCCAAGCGGGCTGTCATGTGCCTTTTTCTGAGGAGTGGCTCCTGTCTGGCCACTCTACCATAAAGGCCTGATTGGTGGAGTGCTGTAGAGATGGTTGTCCTTCTGGTAGGTTTTCATATCTCCACAGAGGAACTATAGAGCCCTGTCAGAGTGACCATGGGGTTCTTGGTAACCTCCCTGACCAAGGCCCTTCTCCCCTGATTGCTCAGTTTGGCCGGGCGGCCATCTCTAGGAAGAGTGTTGGTGGTTCCAAACTTCTTCCATTTAAGAATGATGGAGGCCACTGTGTTCTTGGGGACCTTCAATGCTGCAGAAATGTTTTGGTACCGTTCCCCAGATCTGTGCCTCGACACAACCCTGTCTTGGAGCTCTACGGACAATTCCTTCAACCTCAAGGCTTGCAGGAATTGTCCGTAGTGCTCCAAGACAGCGTTGTGTCAAGGCACAGATCTGGGAAAGTGTACCAAAACATTTCTGCAGCAGTTTTTGCTCTGACATGCACTGTCAACTGTGGGACCTTATATAGACAGGTGTGTGCCTTTCCAAATCATGTCCAAACAATTGAATTGACCACAGGTGGACTCCAATCAAGTTGTAGAAACATCTCAAGGATGATCAATGGAAACAGGATGCACCTGAGCTCAATTTTGAGTCTCATAGCAAAGGGTCTGAAAACGTATGTAAAACATTTCTAAAAACAGTTTTTGCTTGTCATTATTTATTTTTTAACCTTTATTTAACTAGGCAAGTCAGTTAAGAACAAATTCTTATTTTCAATGACGGCCTAGGAACAGTGGGTTAACTGCCTTGTTCAGGGGCAGAATGACAGATTATTACCTTGTCAGCTTGGGGATTCAATCTAACAACCTTTCGATTACTAGTCCAACGCTCTAACCACTAGGCTACCTGCCTCCCCTATGGGGTATTGTGTGTCGATTGATGAGGAAATTGTTGTATTTAATCAGTTTCAGAATAAGGCTGTAACGTAACAAAATGTGGGAAAATTCAAGGGGTCTGAATACTTTCCGAAGGCACTGTGTAGAGGATAAATCAGCATGGCAGCCTATAGAGGGCTTTCATACAGTCACGTTAGAATTGAATTCACCTTGGGGGTCCTCCCAATGTTTAGATGTGACAAACTGAGCCTTCAGCGCAGTAGCGTACACTATTCCCTATCTAGTGCACTACTTTTAACCAGAACCCTATGGGCCCTGGTCACTATATAGTGCACTACTTTTAACCAGATCCCTATAGACCCTGGTCACTATATAGTGCACTACTTTTAACCAGAACCCTATGGGCCCTGGTCACTATATAGTGCACTACTTTTAACCAGATCCCTAAAGACCCTGGTCACTATATAGTGCACTACTTTTAACCAGAACCCTATGGGCCCTGGTCACTATATAGTGCACTACTTTTAACCAGATCCCTATGGGCCCTGGTCACTATATAGTGCACTACTTTTAACCAGAACCCTATAGACCCTGGTCACTATATAGTTCACTTTTTTAACTAGAACCCTATGGGCCCTGGTCACTATATAGTGCACTACTTTTAACCAGATCCCTATAGACCCTGTTCACTATATAGTGCACTACTTTTAACCAGAACCCTATGGGCCCTGGTCACTATATAGTGCACTACTTTTAACCAGATCCCTAAAGACCCTGGTCACTATATAGTGTACTACTTTTAACCAGAACCCTATGGGCCCTGGTCACTATATAGTGCACTACTTTTAACCAGATCCCTATGGACCCTGGTCACTATATAGTGCACTACTTTTAACCAGATCCCTATGGACCCTGGTCACTATATAGTGCACTACTTTTAACCAGATCCCTATGGGCCCTGGTCACTATATAGTGCACTACTTTTAACCAGAACCCTATAGACCCTGGTCACTATATAGTTCACTTTTTTAACTAGAACCCTATGGGCCCTGGTCACTATATAGTGCACTACTTTTAACCAGATCCCTATAGACCCTGGTCACTATATAGTGCACTACTTTTAACCAGATTCCTATAGACCCTGGTCACTTATAGTGCACTACTTTTAACCAGAACCCTATAGACCCTGGTCACTATATAGTGCACTACTTTTAACCAGATCCCTATAGGCCCTGGTCACTATATAGTGCACTACCTTTAACCAGAACCCTATAGACCCTAGTCACTATATAGTGCACTACTTTTAACCAGAACCCTATAGACCCTGGTCACTATATAGTGCACTACTTTTAACCAGATCCCTATGGACCCTGGTCACTATATAGTGCACTACTTTTAACCAGATCCCTATGGACCCTGGTCACTATATAGTGCACTACTTTTAACCAGATCCCTATGGACCCTGGTCACTATATAGTGCACTACTTTTAACCAGATCCCTATAGACCCTGATCACTATATAGTGCACTACTTTTAACCAGAACCCTATGTGCCCTGTTCACTATATAGTGCACTACTTTTAACCAGATCCCTATAGTCCCTGGTCACTATAGAGTGCACTATTAACCAGAACCCTATAGGGCCCTGGTCACTATATAGTGCACTACTTTTAACCAGATCCCTATAGACCCTGGTCACTATATAGTGCACTACTTTTAACCAGAACCCTATGGGCCCTGGTCACTATATAGTGCACTACTTTTAACCAGGCTCTATAGAAATCGGGCACCATTTGAAGGGCAACATGATAAGAATGTCTCTGGAGAGTCTCTCTACCATGTGTTCCTTTGGAAGTTTATTAAAAAATAAATATTAATGTTTCACCTTTTATTTAACCAGGCCAGTCAGTTAAGAACCAAATCTTATTTACAGTGACGGCCTACACCGGCCAAACCCGGACGACGCTGGGCCAATTACGCGCCGCCTTATGAGACTCCCAATCACAGCCGGTTGTGATACAGCCTGGAATCGAACCAGGGTGTCTGTAGTGATGCCTCTAGCACTGAAGATGCAGTGCCTTAGACCGCTGCGCCACTCGGGAGCCCCTAGTAACCACAGTAACACCATCTTTGAGAGAGAGAGCGCTCATAGTTTTGTCATTCTATTGATGGTCGTGGAGTGGAATTTAAGCAGAGTCATTTTTTTGTTATCCTGTAGTTGTATCTATATAACCAGAACCTCCATCGAAACTCTGTTCCAGTTCACAACACGGACATGTAGCACTACTTCAAGTGTAAACAGGAGATTCACATAACAATGTTAGTAGTGGTTTCCCAGTGTGTGTCGCAAATGGCACCCTATTCACTATCTAGTGCACTTCTTCTGGTCAAAAGTAGTGCTCTATATAGGGAACATGGTGTCATTTGGGACACACTATACCACTCAGATTGACAGTACTGTTCTAACTCTCTTGTCTTGTTCTTAACGTAGAGTTTTGGGTCGTACCATTTTGGGGGGTTTGACCTGAATGCTGTCCAGATTTCCCAGAGGTATTCTACCGACAGCACCGGCTTCTACACCTCCGCTGGCCTTCTGAACTTCTCCTGACCACCTCTCCCCCTTCACTCAGGTACAGTGGAGCTTGAGAGGGAGAACACAGCAGTGGTTTTTACACTGATTACCTTTACTGTCAATTGTTGCACATTTTAAGTGGTCAGTTTTCAGTCATTTACAACTTTTTTTGACAGTTGTTTGACAGATGAGGTAAATCTCAGAAAATATGGTTAATTTCCTCAAATATCAGAAGCGTAAATCCCTCTTCAGGCAGGACATCGGAGCACTCTACTGTTGGCCAGCAGATGGCTCTATCAGGCTTTATTATACTGTAGAGGAGACAGGGAGCATTCTCCCTTCTCTGTGTGTGTGTGTGTGTGTGTGGTGTGCAGTCATTTTGAGCGGCAGTGACACTGTTGTCTGTCACTCCCCTGTCAGTACTGTTGTCTGTCACTCCCCTGTCAGTACTGTTGTCTGTCACTCCCCCGTCAGTGCTGTTGTCTGTCACTCCCCCGTCAGTGCTGTTGTCTGTCACTCCCCTGTCAGTGCTGTTGTCTGTCACTCCCCTGTCAGTGCTGTTGTCTGTCACCCCCCTGTCAGTGCTGTTGTCTGTCACTCCCCCGTCAGTGCTGTTGTCTGTCACTCCCCTGTCAGTGCTGTTGTCTGTCACTCCCCTGCCAGTGCTGTTGTCTGTCACTCCCCTGTCAGTGCTGTTGTCTGTCACTCCCCTGTCAGTGCTGTTGTCTGTCACTCCCCTGTCAGTGCTGTTGTCTGTCACCCCCCTGTCAGTGCTGTTGTCTGTCACTCCCCCGTCAGTGCTGTTGTCTGTCACTCCCCCGTCAGTGCTGTTGTCTGTCACCCCCCTGTCAGTGCTGTTGTCTGTCACTCCCCTGTCAGTGCTGTTGTCTGTCACCCCCCTGTCAGTGCTGTTGTCTGTCACCCCCCCTGTCAGTGCTGTTGTCTGTCACCCCCCCTGTCAGTGCTGTTGTCTGTCACCCCCCCTGTCAGTGCTGTTGTCTGTCACTCCCCTGTCAGTGATGTTGTCTGTCACTCCCCTGTCAGTGATGTTGTCTGTCACTCCCCTGTCAGTGATGTTGTCTGTCTCCCTGTCTTGCCCTTGTCTGTTTGTCTGTACTGCTGTCAGTCTGCTCAGCTCAGCTACATTCACTTCCCCCTGTCCTGCCCTCAGAGAGATGTTCTGCTGCCCGCTGCTTGCTTGGCATGCCATGCAGGAGGGCAATAACTACCACCGAGTGCACTTGGCTAGCTTTGTCTGTCAGCTCAAAGACACTCATTACTAGCATACTGTAGCAGCTAACGCACACACACAGAGACACACACACACACACACACAGACAGACATTTGTCCTTCTTCCTGGAGTCTTGTCAACAGCAACGATTAGACAGGGTTATGTAACTGCCCCCAGCCAACACAGCCATCCTGCCGAGCATCAGAACATTGATTGTGACACTGTGTTGTGTCTATAGAATGTATCTGTTCAACCCTCCTCCTTGGCACGCAGACGCCTCCGAGACAGAAGAGAAACATTCAGAAAGTACCCTTTTCCCACAGATGGTTACGTTACAGCCTTATTCTAAAATGGAGTTAATTGTTTTTTTCCCTCAACAATCTACACACAATACCCCATAATGACAAACCAAAAACCGGTTTTTAGAAATGTTAGCAAATTTTATAAAAAATAAATAAACAGAACTATCACAATTGCTTAAGTATTCAGACCCTTTACTCAGTACTTTGTTGTAGCACCTTTGGCAGCGATTACAGCCTCGACTCTTCTTAGGTATGATGCTACAGGCTTGGCACACCTGTATTTGGGGAGTTTCTCCCATTCTCCTCTGCAGATTCTCTCAAGCTCTGTCAGAGAATGATCTCAGTGTCATGTAGACAGACAGTAGAAAATGCCACGGTGTATTGACAAAAGCAGCAAATGACTCATCTAGTTTTAAGGCTTGTTACTGTCAGGAAGGGAGAAATGAAAACCGCAGGCTCAGGTAAACCGTCAAGAGCTTGGCTTATTCGTTGTTGGAAACGTCCCTAATACCCTCCTAGTAAATACAGGGACGGGGAAAGGGCCTGATTTGCAGGTTCATTAAATCGTTCAGGACTGCAACACTCTTTTGGCAGAGAGAGATGTCATTCAGGATGTAGTGTGCTGGGCAAAGGTTTCCAGGAATGACTAGACCACATGTCAGGACACTACAGCGTAGACCACATGTCAGGACACTACAGCGTAGACCACATGTCAGGACACTACAGCGTAGACCACATGTCAGGACACTACAGCGTAGACCACATGTCAGGACACTACAGCGTAGACCACATGTCAGGACACTACAGCGTAGACCACATGTCAGGACACTACGGCGTAGACCACATGTCAGGACACTACGGCGTAGACCACATGTCAGGACACTACGGCGTAGACCACATGTCAGGACACTACGGCGTAGACCACATGTCAGGACACTACGGCGTAGACCACATGTCAGGACACTACGGCGTAGACCACATGTCAGGACACTACGGCGTAGACCACATGTCAGGACACTACGGCGTAGACCACATGTCAGGACACTACGGCGTAGACCACATGTCAGGACACTACGGCGTAGACCACATGTCAGGACACTACGGCGTAGACCACATGTCAGGACACTACGGCGTAGACCACATGTCAGGACACTACGGCGTAGACCACATGTCAGGACACTACGGCGTAGACCACATGTCAGGACACTACGGCGTAGACCACATGTCAGGACACTACGGCGTAGACCACATGTCAGGACACTACGGCGTAGACCACATGTCAGGACACTACGGCGTAGACCACATGTCAGGACACTACGGCGTAGACCACATGTCAGGACACTACGGCGTAGACCACATGTCAGGACACTACGGCGTAGACCACATGTCAGGACACTACGGCGTAGACCACATGTCAGGACACTACGGCGTAGACCACATGTCAGGACACTACGGCGTAGACCACATGTCAGGACACTACGGCGTAGACCACATGTCAGGACACTACGGCGTAGACCACATGTCAGGAGTCAGGACACTACAGTGTAGACCACATGTCAGGACACTACAGCGTAGACCGCATGTCAGGACACTACAGCGTAGACCGCATGTCAGGACACTACAGCGTAGACCGCATGTAAGGACACTACAGCGTAGACCACATGTCAGGACACTACAGCGTAGACCACATGTCAGGAGTCAGGACACTACACATGTCAGGAGTCAGGACACTACAGCGTAGACCACATGTCAGGACACTACAGCGTAGACCACATGTCAGGACACTACAGCGTAGACCACATGTCAGGACACTACAGCGTAGACCACATGTCAGGACACTACAGCGTAGACCACATGTCAGGACACTACAGCGTAGACCGCATGTCAGGACACTACAGCGTAGACCGCATGTCAGGACACTACAGCGTAGACCGCATATCAGGACACTACAGCGTAGACCACATGTCAGGAGTCAGGACACTACAGCGTAGACCACATGTCAGGACACTACAGCGTAGACCACATGTCAGGACACTACAGCGTAGACCACATGTCAGGAGTCAGGACACTACAGTGTAGACCACATGTCAGGAGTCAGGACACTACAGTGTAGACCACATGTCAGGAGTCAGGACACTACAGCGTAGACCACATGTCAGGACACTACAGCGTAGACCACATGTCAGGATACTACAGCGTAGACCACATGTCAGGACACTACAGCGTAGACCACATGTCAGGACACTACAGCGTAGACCACATGTCAGGAGTCAGGACACCTACAGTGTAGACCACATGTCAGGAGTCAGGACACTACAGTGTAGACCACATGTCAGGACACTACAGCGTAGACCACATGTCAGGACACTACAGCGTAGACCACATGTCAGGACACTACAGCGTAGAACACATGTCAGGACACTACAGCGTAGACCACATGTCAGGACACTACAGCGTAGACCGCATGTCAGGACACTACAGCGTAGACCGCATGTCAGGACACTACAGCGTAGACCACATGTCAGGACACTACAGCGTAGACCACATGTCAGGACACTACAGCGTAGACCACATGTCAGGACACTACAGCGTAGACCACATGTCAGGACACTACAGCGTAGACCACATGTCAGGAGTCAGGACACTACAGTGTAGACCACATGTCAGGAGTCAGGACACTACAGTGTAGACCACATGTCAGGAGTCAGGACACTACAGTGTAGACCACATGTCAGGAGTCAGGACACTACAGTGTAGACCACATGTCAGGAGTCAGGACACTACAGTGTAGACCACATGTCAGGACACTACAGCGTAGACCACATGTCAGGAGTCAGGACACTACAGTGTAGACCACATGTCAGGACACTACAGTGTAGACCACATGTCAGGAGTCAGGACACTACAGTGTAGACCACATGTCAGGAGTCAGGACACTACAGTGTAGACCACATGTCAGGACACTACAGCGTAGACCACATGTCAGGAGTCAGGACACTACAGTGTAGACCACATGTCAGGACACTACAGCGTAGACCACATGTCAGGACACTACAGCGTAGACCACATGTCAGGACACTACAGCGTAGACCACATGTCAGGACACTACAGCGTAGACCACATGTCAGGACACTACAGAGTAGACCACATGTCAGGACACTACAGCGTAGACCACATGTCAGGACACTACAGCGTAGACCACATGTCAGGACACTACAGCGTAGACCACATGTCAGGACACTACAGCGTAGACCACATGTCAGGACACTACAGCGTAGACCACATGTCAGGACACTACGGCGTAGACCACATGTCAGGACACTACGGCGTAGACCACATGTCAGGACACTACGGCGTAGACCACATGTCAGGACACTACGGCGTAGACCACATGTCAGGACACTACGGCGTAGACAACATGTCAGGACACTACGGCGTAGACCACATGTCAGGACACTACGGCGTAGACCACATGTCAGGACACTACGGCGTAGACCACATGTCAGGACACTACGGCGTAGACCACATGTCAGGACACTACGGCGTAGACCACATGTCAGGACACTACGGCGTAGACCACATGTCAGGACACTACGGCGTAGACCACATGTCAGGACACTACGGCGTAGACCACATGTCAGGACACTACGGCGTAGACCACATGTCAGGACACTACGGCGTAGACCACATGTCAGGACACTACGGCGTAGACCACATGTCAGGACACTACGGCGTAGACCACATGTCAGGACACTACGGCGTAGACCACATGTCAGGACACTACGGCGTAGACCACATGTCAGGACACTACGGCGTAGACCACATGTCAGGACACTACGGCGTAGACCACATGTCAGGACACTACGGCGTAGACCACATGTCAGGAGTCAGGACACTACAGTGTAGACCGCATGTCAGGACACTACAGCGTAGACCACATGTCAGGACACTACAGCGTAGACCGCATGTCAGGACACTACAGCGTAGACCGCATGTCAGGACACTACAGCGTAGACCACATGTAAGGACACTACAGCGTAGACCACATGTCAGGACACTACAGCGTAGACCACATGTCAGGAGTCAGGACACTACACATGTCAGGAGTCAGGACACTACAGCGTAGACCACATGTCAGGACACTACAGCGTAGACCACATGTCAGGACACTACAGCGTAGACCACATGTCAGGACACTACAGCGTAGACCACATGTCAGGACACTACAGTGTAGACCACATGTCAGGACACTACAGCGTAGACCACATGTCAGGACACTACAGCGTAGACCACATGTCAGGACACTACAGCGTAGACCGCATGTCAGGACACTACAGCGTAGACCGCATGTCAGGACACTACAGCGTAGACCGCATATCAGGACACTACAGCGTAGACCACATGTCAGGAGTCAGGACACTACAGCGTAGACCACATGTCAGGACACTACAGCGTAGACCACATGTCAGGACACTACAGCATAGACCACATGTCAGGAGTCAGGACACTACAGTGTAGACCACATGTCAGGAGTCAGGACACTACAGTGTAGACCACATGTCAGGAGTCAGGACACTACAGCGTAGACCACATGTCAGGACACTACAGCGTAGACCACATGTCAGGATACTACAGCGTAGACCACATGTCAGGACACTACAGCGTAGACCACATGTCAGGACACTACAGCGTAGACCACATGTCAGGAGTCAGGACACCTACAGTGTAGACCACATGTCAGGAGTCAGGACACTACAGTGTAGACCACATGTCAGGACACTACAGCGTAGACCACATGTCAGGACACTACAGCGTAGACCACATGTCAGGACACTACAGCGTAGAACACATGTCAGGACACTACAGCGTAGACCACATGTCAGGACACTACAGCGTAGACCGCATGTCAGGACACTACAGCGTAGACCGCATGTCAGGACACTACAGTGTAGACCACATGTCAGGACACTACAGCGTAGACCACATGTCAGGACACTACAGCGTAGACCACATGTCAGGACACTACAGCGTAGACCACATGTCAGGAGTCAGGACACTACAGTGTAGACCACATGTCAGGAGTCAGGACACTACAGTGTAGACCACATGTCAGGAGTCAGGACACTACAGTGTAGACCACATGTCAGGAGTCAGGACACTACAGTGTAGACCACATGTCAGGAGTCAGGACACTACAGTGTAGACCACATGTCAGGACACTACAGCGTAGACCACATGTCAGGAGTCAGGACACTACAGTGTAGACCACATGTCAGGACACTACAGTGTAGACCACATGTCAGGAGTCAGGACACTACAGTGTAGACCACATGTCAGGAGTCAGGACACTACAGTGTAGACCACATGTCAGGACACTACAGCGTAGACCACATGTCAGGAGTCAGGACACTACAGTGTAGACCACATGTCAGGACACTACAGCGTAGACCACATGTCAGGACACTACAGCGTAGACCACATGTCAGGAGTCAGGACACTACACATGTCAGGACACTACAGCGTAGACCACATGTCAGGAGTCAGGACACTACAGCGTAGACCACATGTCAGGACACTACAGCGTAGACCACATGTCAGGACACTACGGCGTAGACCACATGTCAGGACACTACAGCATAGACCACATGTCAGGACACTATGGCGTAGACCACATGTCAGGACACTATGGCGTAGACCACATGTCAGGACACTACAGCGTAGACCACATGTCAGGACACTATGGCGTAGACCACATGTCAGGAGTCAGGACACTACAGCGTTGACCACATGTCAGGACACTACAGCATAGACCACATGTCAGGACACTACGGCGTAGACCACATGTCAGGACACTATGGCGTAGACCACATGTCAGGACACTACAGCGTAGACCACATGTCAGGACACTACAGCGTAGACCACATGTCAGGAGTCGGGACACTACAGCGTAGACCACATGTCAGGACACTACAGCGTAGACCACATGTCAGGAGTCGGGACACTACAGCGTAGACCACATGTCAGGACACTACAGTGTAGACCACATGTCAGGACACTACAGCGTAGACCGCATGTCAGGACACTACAGTGTAGACCACATGTCAGGACACTACAGCGTAGACCACATGTCAGGACACTACAGCGTAGACCACATGTCAGGACACTACAGCGTAGACCACATGTCAGGAGTCAGGACACTACAGTGTAGACCACATGTCAGGAGTCAGGACACTACAGTGTAGACCACATGTCAGGAGTCAGGACACTACAGTGTAGACCACATGTCAGGAGTCAGGACACTACAGCGTAGACCACATGTCAGGAGTCAGGACACTACAGTGTAGACCACATGTCAGGACACTACAGTGTAGACCACATGTCAGGAGTCAGGACACTACAGTGTAGACCACATGTCAGGAGTCAGGACACTACAGTGTAGACCACATGTCAGGACACTACAGCGTAGACCACATGTCAGGAGTCAGGACACTACAGTGTAGACCACATGTCAGGACACTACAGCGTAGACCACATGTCAGGACACTACAGCGTAGACCACATGTCAGGAGTCAGGACACTACAGTGTAGACCACATGTCAGGTGTCAGGACACTACAGTGTAGACCACATGTCAGGAGTCAGGACACTACAGTGTAGACCACATGTCAGGAGTCAGGACACTACAGTGTAGACCACATGTCAGGAGTCAGGACACTACAGTGTAGACCACATGTCAGGAGTCAGAACACTACAGTGTAGACCACATGTCAGGACACTATGGCGTAGACCACATGTCAGGAGTCAGGACACTACAGTGTAGACCACATGTCAGGTGTCAGGACACTACAGTGTAGACCACATGTCAGGTGTCAGGACACTACAGTGTAGACCACATGTCAGGAGTCAGGACACTACAGTGTAGACCACATGTCAGGAGTCAGGACACTACAGTGTAGACCACATGTCAGGAGTCAGGACACTACAGTGTAGACCACATGTCAGGAGTCAGAACACTACAGTGTAGACCACATGTCAGGACACTACAGCGTAGACCACATGTCAGGAGTCAGGACACTACAGTGTAGACCACATGTCAGGACACTACAGTGTAGACCACATGTCAGGAGTCAGGACACTACAGTGTAGACCACATGTCAGGAGTCAGGACACTACAGTGTAGACCACATGTCAGGACACTACAGCGTAGACCACATGTCAGGAGTCAGGACACTACAGTGTAGACCACATGTCAGGAGTCAGGACACTACAGCGTAGACCACATGTCAGGACACTACAGCGTAGACCACATGTCAGGAGTCAGGACACTACACATGTCAGGACACTACAGTGTAGACCACATGTCAGGACACTACAGTGTAGACCACATGTCAGGACACTACACATGTCAGGAGTCAGGACACTACAGCGTAGACCACATGTCAGGAGTCAGGACACTACAGCGTAGACCACATGTCAGGACACTACAGCGTAGACCACATGTCAGGACACTACGGCGTAGACCACATGTCAGGACACTACAGCGTAGACCACATGTCAGGACACTACAGCATAGACCACATGTCAGGACACTATGGCGTAGACCACATGTCAGGACACTATGGCGTAGACCACATGTCAGGACACTACAGCGTAGACCACATGTCAGGACACTACAGCGTAGACCACATGTCAGGACACTATGGCGTAGACCACATGTCAGGAGTCAGGACACTACAGCGTAGACCACATGTCAGGACACTACAGCATAGACCACATGTCAGGACACTATGGCGTAGACCACATGTCAGGACACTACGGCGTAGACCACATGTCAGGACACTACAGCGTAGACCACATGTCAGGACACTACAGCGTAGACCACATGTCAGGAGTCGGGACACTACAGCGTAGACCACATGTCAGGACACTACAGCGTAGACCACATGTCAGGACACTACAGTGTAGACCACATGTCAGGAGTCAGGACACTACAGCGTAGACCACATGTCAGGACACTACAGCGTAGACCACATGTCAGGACACTACAGCGTAGACCACATGTCAGGACACTACAGCGTAGACCACATGTCAGGACACTACAGCGTAGACCACATGTCAGGAGTCAGGACACTACAGTGTAGACCACATGTCAGGAGTCAGGACACTACAGTGTAGACCACATGTCAGGACACTACAGCGTAGACCACATGTCAGGACACTACAGCGTAGACCACATGTCAGGACACTACAGCGTAGACCACATGTCAGGACACTACAGCGTAGACCACATGTCAGGACACTACAGCGTAGACCACATGTCAGGACACTACAGCGTAGACCACATGTCAGGACACTACAGCGTAGACCGCATGTCAGGACACTACAGTGTAGACCACATGTCAGGACACTACAGCGTAGACCACATGTCAGGACACTACAGCGTAGACCACATGTCAGGACACTACAGCGTAGACCACATGTCAGGAGTCAGGACACTACAGCGTAGACCACATGTCAGGAGTCAGGACACTACAGTGTAGACCACATGTCAGGACACTACAGTGTAGACCACATGTCAGGAGTCAGGACACTACAGTGTAGACCACATGTCAGGAGTCAGGACACTACAGTGTAGACCACATGTCAGGACACTACAGCGTAGACCACATGTCAGGAGTCAGGACACTACAGTGTAGACCACATGTCAGGACACTACAGTGTAGACCACATGTCAGGAGTCAGGACACTACAGTGTAGACCACATGTCAGGAGTCAGGACACTACAGTGTAGACCACATGTCAGGACACTACAGCGTAGACCACATGTCAGGAGTCAGGACACTACAGTGTAGACCACATGTCAGGAGTCAGGACACTACAGTGTAGACCACATGTCAGGACACTACAGCTTAGACCACATGTCAGGAGTCAGGACACTACACATGTCAGGACACTACAGTGTAGACCACATGTCAGGACACTACAGTGTAGACCACATGTCAGGACACTACACATGTCAGGAGTCAGGACACTACAGCGTAGACCACATGTCAGGAGTCAGGACACTACAGCGTAGACCACATGTCAGGACACTACAGCGTAGACCACATGTCAGGACACTACGGCGTAGACCACATGTCAGGACACTACAGCGTAGACCACATGTCAGGACACTACAGCATAGACCACATGTCAGGACACTATGGCGTAGACCACATGTCAGGACACTATGGCGTAGACCACATGTCAGGACACTACCGCGTAGACCACATGTCAGGACACTATGGCGTAGACCACATGTCAGGAGTCAGGACACTACAGCGTAGACCACATGTCAGGACACTACAGCATAGACCACATGTCAGGACACTATGGCGTAGACCACATGTCAGGACACTATGGCGTAGACCACATGTCAGGACACTACAGCGTAGACCACATGTCAGGACACTACAGCGTAGACCACATGTCAGGAGTCGGGACACTACAGCGTAGACCACATGTCAGGACACTACAGCGTAGACCACATGTCAGGAGTCGGGACACTACAGCGTAGACCACATGTCAGGACACTACAGCGTAGACCACATGTCAGGACACTACAGTGTAGACCACATGTCAGGAGTCAGGACACTACAGCGTAGACCACATGTCAGGAGTCAGGACACTACAGCGTAGACCACATGTCAGGACACTACAGCGTAGACCACATCTCTCTCTCTCTCTCTCTGTCTCTGTCTCTCTCTCTGTTTCTCTTGAGGTGTTGACTATCTTTGTTGTAGTGTTTTCATTCAAAACTAATCAGAATAAATCATTCATTAACTATTTCGTATTATTATTATTATTATTACATGTAGTATTAGAGCATAAATATGTTTCTTTGTGCTTGGGGTTTCACCTAAAGCATCCCTGATGCTATATCTGCCTCCAATGGAGAAATGTCTATTTCCTGCTGTATCAGCGTCCGTGGAGTAACGTCTAGTTCCTACAGGTCATGTCTATCAGGGCAGACGTCAACAGATCTGCTGATGGGGAGAAAACAGCCTTTTCTTTCCCCAGGGGATGAGGAATCTTCCTCCCTCCGTTGACAGCTCTCCATTTCTGCTGAGTAGAGCAAAAAGAAACCAATGGATTATTGAAAATAGTGATGTGGGCAAATCAATCACCTATCCTTCTATAAGACTAAGGATATTTACAAATATTGCACTAAACTATCAAAGATTAAATCCCCTTCTTCTGATTTTCATTTAGAATGACAAATCCATTATAATAATGTCTTCATCAAATTCTAACAAGTATTCAATCTATTTTAGTTTCTGAAGTTAGTGTTTTTGGGACATTCAAAGAGAAACAAGACAATCTAAATATTGTTATATTACCCAACTGACATATTTAATTTCATACCAAGTTAGGAGAAGTAGCGTGTTATTCTCATCCACACAGTGAAGTCGGCCAATCCACTGAGATTCCTTCTGGCTTTTTATCCCCAAATGTTTAGGATGTTGTCATTCAAATCCATCCTGTATATTTTCTGACATTGTACATAGAAAGTTCCCGTATCTCATTTGAAAAATGTGTAGAATTGGTTCTAACTTGAAGCGTGTAGGAAAGGAAAAGGCAGAAGACATTTGAAAGACGTTTGACCTTTGAGAAGTGCAGATACAGTTAGTTACATGCTTCAAGTGGCTGGAGCAGCACACAGGAAATTGATTTAGCCGTTAATCCATTTTTAAGGTCAGAGGAACTTTTCCCATTAAGTGGTCGGTCCTACCTTTTAAACTGATAATGGCGTCAAGTTAATTGAACACCGCCGATTTTACACAGACAGACTGACAGACAGACAGACAGACAGACAGACAGACAGACAGACAGACAGACAGACAGACAGACAGACAGAGATGGTTTTAGTTGTGTGTCATACCTCTCAGTCAGGTGGTAACGTAACATTAACCTGCTTAAATGATGAGATGTGTTTGTGTTTGTTTTCTATTGTTGGACTGTTAAACGTTAAAGCATATTTGTAAAGCTCTGTGGATAGATTGTTAGATGGTTTCTCAAAGTGCCAGACAGGCACACGGCAACGACAGCTGCTGCTGTCATGAAGGGAAATGTCTCGTGGGGTTTGTTAGATATCATTACCTGTGGAATATGACACAGGACATCTTCCTCCTCTCCGTTCAGCGATTTGTTGTTTTGATGTGTTTTATGTGACATTCAGCTAGGAGACACTCAATTACATCTCTAACCAATCAGTGTCGTTAAAAAGCCCAGAGAGATACCCTGATGTGATGGACAGTCGATGCAAACAGAAAGACAGACACAGAGAGAGAAACAGACCACGCACACACACACTCAGAGGTAGCTGAGGCAGGCAGATGACATGCTGAGTGAGTCTGAAGGGGCCCTGCTGCTGTCAATGTCTGTTTACCCTGCACTCTATCCACACAGAGAGAGAAGAACCATGTTTACCCTGCAATCTATCCACACAGGGAGAAGAACCATGTTTACCCTGCAATCTATCCACACAGAGAGAGAAGAACCATGTTTACCCTGCAATCTATCCACACAGAGAGAGAAGAACCATGTTTACCCTGCAATCTATCCACACAGAGAGAGAAGAACCATGTTTACCCTGCAATCTATCCACACAGAGAGAGAAGAACCATGTTTACCCTGCAATCTATCCACACAGAGAGAGAAGAACCATGTTTACCCTGCAATCTATCCACACAGAGAGAGAAGAACCATGTTTACCCTGCAATCTATCCACACAGAGAGAGAAGAACCATGTTTACCCTGCAATCTATCTACACAGAGAGAGAAGAACCATGTTTACCCTGCAATCTATCCACACAGAGAGAGAAGAACCATGTTTACCCTGCAATCTATCCACACAGAGAGAGAAGAACCATGTTTACCCTGCAATCTATCTACACAGAGAGAGAAGAACCATGTTTACCCTGCAATCTATCCACACAGAGAGAGAAGAACCATGTTTACCCTGCAATCTATCCACACAGAGAGAGAAGAACCATGTTTACCCTGCAATCTATCCACACAGAGAGAGAAGAACCATGTTTACCCTGCAATCTATCCACACAGAGAGAAGAACCATGTTTACCCTGCAATCTATCCACACAGGGAGAAGAACCATGTTTACCCTGCAATCTATCCACACAGAGAGAAGAACCATGTTTACCCTGCAATCTATCCACACAGAGAGAAGAACCATGTTTACCCTGCAATCTATCCACACAGAGAGAAGAACCATGTTTACCCTGCAATCTATCCACACAGAGAGAGAAGAACCATGTTTACCCTGCAATCTATCCACACAGAGAGAAGAACCATGTTTACCCTGCAATCTATCCACACAGGGAGAAGAACCATGTTTACCCTGCAATCTATCCACACAGGGAGAAGAACCATGTTTACCCTGCAATCTATCCACACAGGGAGAAGAACCATGTTTACCCTGCAATCTATCCACACAGAGAGAAGAACCATGTTTACCCTGCAGTCTATCCACACAGGGAGAAGAACCATGTTTACCCTGCAATCTATCCACACAGAGAGAGAAGAACCATGTTTACCCTGCAATCTATCCACACAGAGAGAAGAACCATGTTTACCCTGCAATCTATCCACACAGAGAGAAGAACCATGTTTACCCTGCAATCTATCCATGCAGAGAGAGAATAACCATGTTTACCCTGCAATCTATCCACACAGAGAGAGAAGAACCATGTTTACCCTGCAATCTATCCACACAGAGAGAAGAACCATGTTTACCCTGCAATCTATCCACACAGGGAGAAGAACCATGTTTACCCTGCAATCTATCCACACAGGGAGAAGAACCATGTTTACCCTGCAATCTATCCACACAGGGAGAAGAACCATGTTTACCCTGCAATCTATCCACACAGGGAGAAGAACCATGTTTACCCTGCAATCTATCCACACAGAGAGAAGAACCATGTTTACCCTGCAGTCTATCCACACAGGGAGAAGAACCATGTTTACTCTGCAATCTATCCACACAGAGAGAGAAGAACCATGTTTACCCTGCAATCTATCCACACAGAGAGAAGAACCATGTTTACCCTGCAATCTATCCACACAGAGAGAGCAGAACCATGTTTACCCTGCAATCTATCCACACAGAGAGAGAAGAACCATGTTTACCCTGCAATCTATCCACACAGAGAGAAGAACCATGTTTACCCTGCAATCTATCCACACAGAGAGAGAAGAACCATGTTTACCCTGCAATCTATCCACACAGAGAGAGAAGAACCATGTTTACCCTGCAATCTATCCACACAGAGAGAGAAGAACCATGTTTACCCTGCAATCTATCCACACAGAGAGAGAAGAACCATGTTTACCCTGCAATCTATCCACACAGAGAGAGAAGAACCATGTTTACCCTGCAATCTATCCACACAGAGAGAGAAGAACCATGTTTACCCTGCAATCTATCTACACAGAGAGAGAAGAACCATGTTTACCCTGCAATCTATCCACACAGAGAGAGAAGAACCATGTTTACCCTGCAATCTATCCACACAGAGAGAGAAGAACCATGTTTACCCTGCAATCTATCCACACAGAGAGAAGAACCATGTTTACCCTGCAATCTATCCACACAGAGAGAGAAGAACCATGTTTACCCTGCAATCTATCCACACAGGGAGAAGAACCATGTTTACCCTGCAATCTATCCACACAGAGAGAAGAACCATGTTTACCCTGCAATCTATCCACACAGAGAGAAGAACCATGTTTACCCTGCAATCTATCCACACAGGGAGAAGAACCATGTTTACCCTGCAATCTATCCACACAGAGAGAGAAGAACCATGTTTACCCTGCAATCTATCCACACAGAGAGAAGAACCATGTTTACCCTGCAATCTATCCACACAGGGAGAAGAACCATGTTTACCCTGCAATCTATCCACACAGGGAGAAGAACCATGTTTACCCTGCAATCTATCCACACAGGGAGAAGAACCATGTTTACCCTGCAATCTATCCACACAGAGAGAAGAACCATGTTTACCCTGCAGTCTATCCACACAGGGAGAAGAACCATGTTTACCCTGCAATCTATCCACACAGAGAGAGAAGAACCATGTTTACCCTGCAATCTATCCACACAGAGAGAAGAACCATGTTTACCCTGCAATCTATCCACACAGAGAGAAGAACCATGTTTACCCTGCAATCTATCCACGCAGAGAGAGAATAACCATGTTTACCCTGCAATCTATCCACACAGAGAGAGAAGAACCATGTTTACCCTGTAATCTATCCACACAGAGAGAAGAACCATGTTTACCCTGCAATCTATCCACACAGGGAGAAGAACCATGTTTACCCTGCAATCTATCCACACAGGGAGAAGAACCATGTTTACCCTGCAATCTATCCACACAGGGAGAAGAACCATGTTTACCCTGCAATCTATCCACACAGGGAGAAGAACCATGTTTACCCTGCAATCTATCCACACAGAGAGAAGAACCATGTTTACCCTGCAGTCTATCCACACAGGGAGAAGAACCATGTTTACTCTGCAATCTATCCACACAGAGAGAGAAGAACCATGTTTACCCTGCAATCTATCCACACAGAGAGAAGAACCATGTTTACCCTGCAATCTATCCACACAGAGAGAGCAGAACCATGTTTACCCTGCAATCTATCCACACAGAGAGAGAAGAACCATGTTTACCCTGCAATCTATCCACACAGAGAGAAGAACCATGTTTACCCTGCAATCTATCCACACAGAGAGAGAAGAACCATGTTTACCCTGCAATCTATCCACACAGGGAGAAGAACCATGTTTACCCTGCAATCTATCCACACAGAGAGAAGAACCATGTTGACCCTGCAATCTATCCACACAGAGAGAGAAGAACCATGTTTACCCTGCAATCTATCCACACAGAGAGAAGAACCATGTTTACCCTGCAATCTATCCACACAGAGAGAAGAAACATGTTTACCCTGCAGTCTATCCACACAGAGAGAGAATAACCATATTTACCCTGCAATCTATCCACGCAGAGAGAGAAGGAACAACCATGTTTCTTTACAGTTGTAGGGACAATAGACAACCATGTGTCTTTACAGTTGTAGGGACAATAGACAACCATGTTTCTACAGTTATAGGGACAATAGACAACCATGTTTCTACAGTTATAGGGACAATAGACAACCATGTTTCTTTACAGTTGTAGGGACAATAGACAACCATGTTTCTACAGTTGTAGGGACAATAGACAACCATGTTTCTACAGTTGTAGGGACAATAGACAACCATGTTTCTTTACAGTTGTAGGGACAATAGACAACCATGTTTCTTTACAGTTGTAGGGACAATAGACAACCATGTGTCTTTACAGTTATAGGGACAATAGACAACCATGTTTCTACAGTTATAGGGACAATAGACAACCATGTTTCTACAGTTGTAGGGACAATAGACAACCATGTTTCTTTACAGTTGTAGGGACAATAGACAACCATGTTTCTTTACAGTTGTAGGGACAATAGACAACCATGTTTCTTTACAGTTGTAGGGACAATAGACAACCATGTTTCTTTACAGTTGTAGGGACAATAGACAACCATGTGTCTTTACAGTTATAGGGACAATAGACAACCATGTTTCTACAGTTATAGGGACAATAGACAACCATGTTTCTACAGTTGTAGGGACAATAGACAACCATGTTTCTTTACAGTTGTAGGGACAATAGACAACCATGTTTCTTTACAGTTGTAGGGACAATAGACAACCATGTTTCTTTACAGTTTTATGGACAACCATGTTTCTTTACAGTTTTAGGGACAATGGACAACCATGTTTCTTTACAGTTGTAGGGACAATGGACAACCATGTTTCTTTACAGTTGTAGAGACAATAGACAACCATGTTTCTTTACAGTTGTAGAGACAATAGACAACCATGTTTCTTTACAGTTGTAGGGACAATAGACAACCATGTTTCTACAGTTATAGGGACAATAGACAACCATGTTTCTTTACAGTTGTAGAGACAATAGACAACCATGTTTCTTTACAGTTGTAGAGACAATAGACAACCATGTTTCTTTACAGTTGTAGAGACAATAGACAACCATGTTTCTTTACAGTTGTAGAGACAATAGACAACCATGTTTCTTTACAGTTGTAGGGACAATAGACAACCATGTGTCTTTACAGTTATAGGGACAATAGACAACCATGTTTCTACAGTTATAGGGACAATAGACAACCATGTTTCTACAGTTGTAGGGACAATAGACAACCATGTTTCTTTACAGTTGTAGGGACAATAGACAACCATGTTTCTTTACAGTTGTAGGGACAATAGACAACCATGTTTCTTTACAGTTGTAGGGACAATAGACAACCATGTTTCTTTACAGTTGTAGGGACAATAGACAACCATGTGTCTTTACAGTTATAGGGACAATAGACAACCATGTTTCTACAGTTATAGGGACAATAGACAACCATGTTTCTTTACAGTTGTAGGGACAATAGACAACCATGTTTCTTTACAGTTGTAGGGACAATAGACAACCATGTTTCTTTACAGTTTTAGGGACAATGGACAACCATGTTTCTTTACAGTTGTAGGGACAATGGACAACCATGTTTCTTTACAGTTGTAGAGACAATAGACAACCATGTTTCTTTACAGTTGTAGAGACAATAGACAACCATGTTTCTTTACAGTTGTAGGGACAATAGACAACCATGTTTCTACAGTTATAGGGACAATAGACAACCATGTTTCTTTACAGTTGTAGAGACAATAGACAACCATGTTTCTTTACAGTTGTAGAGACAATAGACAACCATGTTTCTTTACAGTTGTAGAGACAATAGACAACCATGTTTCTTTACAGTTGTAGAGACAATAGACAACCATGTTTCTTTACAGTTGTAGGGACAATAGACAACCATGTGTCTTTACAGTTATAGGGACAATAGACAACCATGTTTCTACAGTTATAGGGACAATAGACAACCATGTTTCTACAGTTGTAGGGACAATAGACAACCATGTTTCTTTACAGTTGTAGGGACAATAGACAACCATGTTTCTTTACAGTTGTAGGGACAATAGACAACCATGTTTCTTTACAGTTGTAGGGACAATAGACAACCATGTTTCTTTACAGTTGTAGGGACAATAGACAACCATGTGTCTTTACAGTTATAGGGACAATAGACAACCATGTTTCTACAGTTATAGGGACAATAGACAACCATGTTTCTACAGTTGTAGGGACAATAGACAACCATGTTTCTTTACAGTTGTAGGGACAATAGACAACCATGTTTCTTTACAGTTGTAGGGACAATAGACAACCATGTTTCTTTACAGTTTTAGGGACAATGGACAACCATGTTTCTTTACAGTTGTAGGGACAATGGACAACCATGTTTCTTTACAGTTGTAGAGACAATAGACAACCATGTTTCTTTACAGTTGTAGAGACAATAGACAACCATGTTTCTTTACAGTTGTAGGGACAATAGACAACCATGTTTCTACAGTTATAGGGACAATAGACAACCATGTTTCTTTACAGTTGTAGAGACAATAGACAACCATGTTTCTTTACAGTTGTAGAGACAATAGACAACCATGTTTCTTTACAGTTGTAGAGACAATAGACAACCATGTTTCTTTACAGTTGTAGAGACAATAGACAACCATGTTTCTTTACAGTTGTAGGGACAATAGACAACCATGTTTCTTTACAGTTGTAGAGACAATAGACAACCATGTTTCTTTACAGTTGTAGAGACAATAGACAACCATGTCTTTACAGTTGTAGAGACAATAGACAACCATGTCTTTACAGTTGTAGGGACAATAGACAACCATGTCTTTACAGTTGTAGGGACAATAGACAACCATGTTTCTTTACAGTTGTAGGGACAATAGACAACCATGTTTCTACAGTTATAGGGACAATAGACAACCATGTCTTTACAGTTGTAGGGACAATAGACAACCATGTTTCTTTACAGTTGTAGGGACAATAGACAACCATGTTTCTTTACAGTTGTAGGGACAATAGACAACCATGTTTCTACAGTTGTAGGGACAATAGACAACCATGTTTCTACAGTTGTAGGGACAATAGACAACCATGTTTCTACAGTTGTAGGGACAATAGACAACCATGTTTCTTTACAGTTGTAGGGACAATAGACAACCATGTTTCTACAGTTGTAGGGACAATAGACAACCATGTTTCTACAGTTGTTGGGACAATAGACAACCATGTTTCTTTACAGTTGTAGGGACAATAGACAACCATGTTTCTTTACAGTTGTAGGGACAATAGACAACCATGTTTCTTTACAGTTGTAGGGACAATAGACAACCATGTTTCTTTACAGTTGTAGGGACAATAGACAACCATGTTTCTTTACAGTTGTAGAGACAATAGACAACCATGTTTCTTTACAGTTGTAGAGACAATAGACAACCATGTTTCTTTACAGTTGTAGGGACAATAGACAACCATGTTTCTTTACAGTTGTAGAGACAATAGACAACCATGTTTCTTTACAGTTGTAGAGACAATAGACAACCATGTTTCTACAGTTATAGGGACAATAGACAACCATGTTTCTTTACAGTTATAGGGACAATAGACAACCATGTTTCTTTACAGTTATAGGGACAATAGACAACCATGTTTCTTTACAGTTATAGGGACAATAGACAACCATGTTTCTTTACAGTTATAGGGACAATAGACAACCATGTTTCTTTACAGTTGTAGAGACAATAGACAACCATGTTTCTTTACAGTTGTAGGGACAATAGACAACCATGTTTCTTTACAGTTGTAGGGACAATAGACAACCATGTTTCTACAGTTATAGGGATAATAGACAACCATGTCTTTACAGTTGTAGGGACAATAGACAACCATGTTTCTTTACAGTTGTAGGGACAATAGACAACCATGTTTCTTTACAGTTGTAGGGACAATAGACAACCATGTTTCTTTACAGTTGTAGGGACAATAGACAACCATGTTTCTACAGTTGTAGGGACAAAAGACAACCATGTTTCTACAGTTGTAGGGACAATAGACAACCATGTTTCTACAGTTGTAGGGACAATAGACAGCCATGTTTCTTTACAGTTGTAGGGACAATAGACAACCATGTTTCTACAGTTGTAGGGACAATAGACAACCATGTTTCTACAGTTGTAGGGACAATAGACAACCATGTTTCTTTACAGTTGTAGGAACAATAGACAACCATGTTTCTACAGTTGTAGGGACAATAGACAACCATGTTTCTTTACAGTTGTAGGGACAATAGACAACCATGTTTCTTTACAGTTGTAGGGACAATAGACAACCATGTTTCTTTACAGTTGTAGGGACAATAGACAACCATGTTTCTTTACAGTTGTAGAGACAATAGACAACCATGTTTCTTTACAGTTGTAGAGACAATAGACAACCATGTTTCTTTACAGTTGTAGAGACAATAGACAACCATGTTTCTTTACAGTTGTAGGGACAATAGACAACCATGTTTCTTTACAGTTGTAGAGACAATAGACAACCATGTTTCTTTACAGTTGTAGAGACAATAGACAACCATGTTTCTACAGTTATAGGGACAATAGACAACCATGTTTCTTTACAGTTATAGGGACAATAGACAACCATGTTTCTTTACAGTTATAGGGACAATAGACAACCATGTTTCTTTACAGTTATAGGGACAATAGACAACCATGTTTCTTTACAGTTGTAGAGACAATAGACAACCATGTTTCTTTACAGTTGTAGGGACAATAGACAACCATGTTTCTTTACAGTTGTAGGGACAATAGACAACCATGTTTCTACAGTTATAGGGACAATAGACAACCATGTGTCTTTACAGTTGTAGAGACAGTAGACATTGAGTGCACAAAACATCAGGAACACTTTCCTAATATTGAGTTGCACCCCATTTTGCCCTCAGAACAGACTCAAATCATCAGTTCATGGACTCTACAAGTTGTTGAAAGCGTTCCACAGGGATGCTGGCCCATGTTGACTCCAATGCTTCCCACCGTTGATAAGTTGGCTTCCTCTCCTCTGCTCTGTAACTTCAGACTGGTTTCCTCTGCTCTGTAACTTCAGACTGGCTTCCTCTGCTCTGTAACTTCAGACTGGCTTCCTCTGCTCTGTAACTTCAGACTGGCTTCCTCTGCAACTTCAGACTGGCTTCCTCTCCTCGGCTCTGTAACTTCAGACTGGCTTCCCCTCCTCTGCTCTGTAACTTCAGACTGGCTTCCCCTCCTCTGCTCTGTAACTTCAGACTGGCTTCCCCTCCTCTGCTCTGTAACTTCAGACTGGCTTCCCCTCCTCTGCTCTGTAACTTCAGACTGGCTTCCTCTCCTCTGCTCTGTAACTTCAGACTGGCTTCCTCTCCTCTGCTCTGTAACTTCAGACTGGCTTCCTCTCCTCTGCTCTGTAACTTCAGACTGGCTTCCTCTGCTCTGTAACTTCAGACTGGCTTCCTCTCCTCTGCTCTGTAACTTCAGACTGGCTTCCTCTCCTCTGCTCTGTAACTTCAGACTGGCTTGCTCTCCTCTGCTCTGTAACTTCAGACTGGCTTCCTCTGCTCTGTAACTTCAGACTGGCTTCCTCTCCTCTGCTCTGTAACTTCAGACTGGCTTCCTCTCCTCTGCTCTCTAACTTTGCACTTTTAATAGCCGAGTGACCCAGTTTGAATCCAATTGAATTAAATCTACATATTTAGAGTAACCCCTATTTGCAGCCAGTAAGCCAGTTAAGAGGACTTATTAGACACTTTCTCCAGTCAGACTTAGTATTCTCCCTCTGCCTAGAATACTCTACCAGCATTGGTTGGTTCTCCACCGCAGCCCAGCAGCATTATGAGTCACTGAGGCTATGCTCCAAAATGACAACCTATTCCCCTCTATAGTGCACTACTTCTGACCGGGGCCTATAGCGTAGGGATCATAGGACCATAGGGCTCTGGTCAAAAGTAGTGCACTATATAGGAAATAGGGTGCCATTTGGGACACTGGCCACTGATGCATTTCTCATTGGCTGTGGAGGTCACTCAGAGCCATTGTTGCTAGAATGTGTGAGTAAGAAATGTTCCACTTTAATGTTGAGTCCATTAATGTTTCCTCAACACCTTTTACTGTTTTGTTCAAGCAGGTGTTGATTGTGTCTCGCAGGTCAGAGGTGAACGAGGAAGCTTCCAGGTGGACTGGACCTGCAGAGATGAATGACAGGGTTACAAGGTGGACATGTCAGCAACTCTAGGATGTCCCTGTCACCATGGACTTGGCTGCAGGCGTGGAGATGCCAGTGGCAATCAAATGCCAATGGAATTGTTTCATAAAATGCTGTCATTCATTTCCGTGGGACATCGTGCTCCATCTCCCTCAGTCACGGGCTTCCTGCTAAAAACATGTCTTCCTGAAGTGTTTACATTTCAACTGGAGTTGAAGACCTGAAAACAACGTGATTATATTAATGACACATTGGGTTAATGACACAGTGGGTTAATGACACATTGGATTAATGACACATTGGATTATTGACACATTGGGTTAATGACACATTGGATTATTGACACATTGGATTATTGACACATTGGGTGAATGACACATTGGATTATTGACACATTGGGTTAATGACACATTGGGTTAATGACACATTGGGTTAATGACACATTGGGTTAATGACACATTGGGTTATTGACACATTGGGTTAATGACACATTGGATTATTGACACATTGGATTATTGACACATTGGGTGAATGACACATTGGGTTAATGACACATTGGATTATTGACACATTGGGTTAATGACACATTGGGTTAATGACACATTGGGTTATTGACACATTGGGTTAATGACACATTGGGTTATTGACACATTGGGTTAATGACACATTGGGTTATTGACACTTTGGATTATTGACACTTTGGGTTAATGACACATTGAATTAACATTTGGTTTTGATATTTTTCCCTCTATGGCATAAAGTTCCACTATTGTGATATGGGATTAATCTGTAAAAAATATTTTATTAAAAAAACAAGACAAATTATTCAAACGTGTGCATGTTAATCTTTTCATAATGAATTGGCTGGTTGACAGGACTCAACACGTGTTGTTAGGTGTGGCTTTTCATAATGAATTGGCTGGTTGACAGGACTCAACACGTGTTAGGTGTGGCTTTTCATAATGAATTGGCTGGTTGACAGGACTCAACACGTGTTGTTAGGTGTGGCTTTTCATAATGAATTGGCTGGTTGACAGGACTCAACACGTGTTAGGTGTGGCTGTTCATAATGAATTGGCTGGTTGACAGGACTCAACACGTGTTGTTAGGTGTGTCTTTTCATAATGAATTGGCTGGTTGACAGGACTCAACACGTGTTGTTAGGTGTGGCTTTTCATAATGAATTGGCTGGTTGACAGGACTCAACACGTGTTGTTAGGTGTGGCTTTTCATAATGAATTGGCTGGTTGACAGGACTCAACACGTGTTGTTAGGTGTGGCTTTTCATAATGAATTGGCTGGTTGACAGGACTCAACACGTGTTGTTAGGTGTGGCTTTTCATAATGAATTGGCTGGTTGACAGGACTCAACGCGTGTTGTTAGGTGTGGCTTTTCATAATGAATTGGCTGGTTGACAGGACTCAACACGTGTTGTTAGGTGTGGCTTTTCATAATGAATTGGCTGGTTGACAGGACTCAACACGTGTTGTTAGGTGTAGCTTTTCATAATGAATTGGCTGGTTGACAGGACTCAACACGTGTTGTTAGGTGTGGCTTTTCATAATGAATTGGCTGGTTGACAGGACTCAACACGTGTTGTTAGGTGTGGCTTTTCATAATGAATTGGCTGGTTGACAGGACTCAACACGTGTTCTTAGGTGTGGCTTTTCATAGACAATGTGTGTTTATAAGAGAAAGCAAAGCAGGTTGCACTAAATTAATTTAGGATATTATGACGTGCGAACCATCACATCTTCAGTACTATAGATAGGATGGTGGGTTTAATGTATTTACATTTTGTAGATGATTCCATTTTAAAGTGTGTCGTCAGTCAGTGTTATTCACATGAAGTGTCTCTGCCCTCGACTTGGTGCTTTGTGTAAACTGATTATGCTCACAGAGGTTAGATGACTTTAATGATGGTTCTATCTACAGAAGGGAGAGCGAGGGAGACAGAGAGAGGGAGACAGAGAATAGAGAGGGAGACAGAGAGAAGAGAGAGGGAGACAGAGAGAAGAGAGAGGGAGACAGAGAATAGAGGGGGAGACAGAGAATAGAGGGGGAGACAGAGAATAGAGGGGGAGACAGAGAATAGAGGGGGAGACAGAGAATTGAGGGGGAGACAGAGAATAGAGGGGAAGACAGAGAAGAGAGAGGGAGACACAGAAGAGAGGGAGACACAGAAGAGAGGGAGACAGAGAAGAGGGGGAGACAGAGAATAGAGGGGGAGACAGAGAATAGAGGGGGAGACAGAGAAGAGAGGGGGAGACAGAGAAGAGAGGGGGAGACAGAGAAGAGAGGGGGAGACAGAGAAGAGAGAGAGACAGAAGAGAGGGAGGGAGAGAGTCCGAGATGACATCAATTAATCCAGCATTTCAATTAAACTCATCAGCTCTTCCACAGCTCACCTCAAGAGACTGACGTGAGGGGAAAATGATAAAACTGCAAAATAAAATATATGTCTTCCTGGCAAAAATGTTATTTCGGACACTTTCTTCACCTCCTCGCTAAAAATAATTGACTGAGCCTAAATTATGGCCGGGCTTTTATACAACATCCACAGTTTAAGTGCAGCATCTCACTTGATTATTCCACTTAGATGTATGTGTCCCAAATGCTGCTCTATTCCCTTTATAATGCATGACTTCTGACCATGGAATAGGAGTCATTCGGGATGCCCCCTAGGTCTATGGGCCCTGGTCGAATGTAGAGCACTACGTTGTGAAAAAGGTGCAATTTGGGACGCGGCCCAAGGTTCTCCCAATCAGGACATATGGGATTCACAACATCCACATGGGGGTAATAAGAACGATTATTTATTCCAGAGAGAGCTGCTGCTACTTCTTAAACTCAGCAAAAAAAAGAAACGTCCTCTCACTGTCAACTGTGTTAATTTTCAGCAAACTTAACATGTGTAAATATTTGTATGAACATAAGATTCAACAACTGAGACATAAACTGAACAAGTTCCACAGACATGTGACTAACAGAAATTGAATAATGTGTCCCTGAACAAAGGGGGGGGGGGTCAAAATCAAAAGTAACAGTCAGTATCTGGTGTGGCCACCAGCTGCATTAAGTACTGCAGTGCATCTCCTCCTCATGGACTGCACCAGATTTGCCAGTTCTTGCTGTGAGATGTTACCCCACTCTTCCACCAAGTCACCTGCAAGTTCCCGGACATTTCTGGGGGGAATGGCCCTAGCCCTCACCCTCCGATCCAACAGGTCCCAGACGTGCTCAATGGGCTCTTCGCTGGCATTGGCAGAACACTGACATTCCTGTCTTGCAGGAAATCACGCACAGAACGAGCAGTATGGCTGGTGGCATTGTCATGCTGGAGGGTCATGTCAGGATGAGCCTGCAGGAAGGGTACCACATGAGGGAGGAGGATGTCTTTCCTGTAACGCACAGCGTTGAGATTGCCTGCAATGACAACAAGCTCAGTCCGATGATGCTGTGACACACCGCCCCAGACCATGGACCCTCCACCTCCAAATCGATCCCACTCCAGAGTACAGGCCTCGGTGTAACGCTCATTCCTTCTACGATAAACGCGAATCCGACCATCACCCCTGGTGAGACGAAACCGTGACTCGTCAGTGAAGAGCACTTTTTGCCAGTCCTGTCTGGTCCAGCAACGGTGGGTTTGTGCCCATAGGCGACGTTGTTGCTGGTGATGTCTGGTGAGGACCTGCCTTGCAACAGGCCTACAAGCCCTCAGTCCAGCCTCTCTCAGCCTATTGCGGACAGTCTGAGCACTGATGGAGGGATTGTGCGTTCCTGGTGTAACTCGGGCAGTTGTTGTTGCTATCCTGTACCTGTCCCGCAGGTGTGATGTTCAGATGTACCGATCATGTGTAGGTGTTGTTACACGTGGTCTGCCACTGCGAGGAAGATTAGCTGTCCATCCTGTCTCCCTGCAGCGCTGTCTTAGGCGTCTCACAGTACGGACATTGCAATTTATTGCCCTGGCTACATCTGCAGTACTCATGCCTCCTTGCAGCATGCCTAAGGCACGTTCACACAGATGAGCAGGGATAGTGTCTTAACGACCGTTCCACAGGTGCATGTTCATGAATTGTTTATGTTTAAACCCTTTACAATGAAGATCTGTGAAGTTATTTGGATTTTACGAATTATCTTTGAAAGACAGGGTCCTGAAAAAGGGACGTTTCTTTTTTTGCTGAGTTTATGTTACTGCTGTCACTAGTCCACATCACTGTAATCTCTACTTCACATGTTACTGCTGTTACTAGTCCACATCACTGTAATCTCTACTTCACATGTTACTGCTGTCACTAGTCCACATCACTGTAATCTCTACTTCACATGTTACTGCTGTTACTAGTCCCTCCACATCACTGTAATCTCTACGTCACATGTTACTGCTGTCACTAGTCCACATCACTGTAATCTCTACTTCACATGTTACTGCTGTTACTAGTCCCTCCACATCACTGTAATCTCTACTTCACATGTTACTGCTGTCACTAGTCCACATCACTGTAATCTCTATTTCACATGTTACTGCTGTCACTAGTCCACATCACTGTATTCTCTACTTCACATGTTACTGCTGTCACTAGTCCACATCACTGTAATCTCTACTTCACATGTTACTGCTGTCACTAGTCCACATCACTGTAATCTCTACTTCACATGTTACTGCTGTCACTAGTCCACATCACTGTAATCTCTAATTCACATGTTACTGCTGTCACTAGTCCCTCCACATCACTGTAATCTCTACTTCACATGTTACTGCTGTCACTAGTCCACATCACTGTAATCTCTACTTCACATGTTACTGCTGTCACTAGTCCACATCAATGTAATCTCTACTTCACATGTTACTGCTGTCACTAGTCCACATCACTGTAATCTCTACTTCACATGTTACTGCTGTTACTAGTCCCTCCACATCACTGTAATCTCTACTTCACATGTTACTGCTGTCACTAGTCCACATCACTGTAATCTCTACTTCACATGTTACTGCTGTCACTAGTCCACATCACTGTAATCTCTACTTCACATGTTACTGCTGTTACTAGTCCACATCACTGTAATCTCTACTTCACATGTTACTGCTGTCACTAGTCCACATCACTGTAATCTCTACTTCACATGTTACTGCTGTCACTAGTCCCTCCACATCACTGTAATCTCTACTTCACATGTTACTGCTGTCACTAGTCCACATCACTGTAATCTCTACTTCACATGTTACTGCTGTCACTAGTCCCTCCACATCACTGTAATCTCTACTTCACATGTTACTGCTGTCACTAGTCCACATCACTGTAATCTCTACTTCACATGTTACTGCTGTTACTAGTCCCTCCACATCACTGTAATCTCTACTTCACATGTTACTGCTGTCACTAGTCCACATCACTGTAATCTCTACTTCACATGTTACTGCTGTTACTAGTCCACATCACTGTAATCTCTATTCACATGTTACTGCTGTCACTAGTCCACATCACTGTAATCTCCACTTCACATGTTACTGCTGTTACTAGTCCACATCACTGTAATCTCTACTTCACATGTTACTGCTGTCACTAGTCCACATCACTATAATCTCTACTTCACATGTTACTGCTGTCACTAGTCCACATCACTGTAATCTCCACTTCACATGTTACTGCTGTTACTAGTCCACATCACTGTAATCTCTATTCACATGTTACTGCTGTCACTAGTCCACATCACTGTAATCTCTACTTCACATGTTACTGCTGTTACTAGTCCCTCCACATCACTGTAATCTCTACTTCACATGTTACTGCTGTCACTAGTCCACATCACTGTAATCTCTACTTCACATGTTACTGCTGTCACTAGTCCCTCCACATCACTGTAATCTCTACTTCACATGTTACTGCTGTCACTAGTCCACATCACTGTAATCTCTACTTCACATGTTACTGCTGTCACTAGTCCACATCACTGTAATCTCTACTTCACATGTTACTGCTGTTACTAGTCCACATCACTGTAATCTCTACTTCACCTGTTACTGCTGTCACTAGTCCACATCACTGTAATCTCTACTTCACATGTTACTGCTGTCACTAGTCCACATCACTGTAATCTCTACTTCACATGTTACTGCTGTCACTAGTCCCTCCACATCACTGTAATCTCTACTTCACATGTTACTGCTGTCACTAGTCCCTCCACATCACTGTAATCTCTACTTCACATGTTACTGCTGTCACTAGTCCCTCCACATCACTGTAATCTCTACTTCACATGTTACTGCTGTCACTAGTCCACATCACTGTAATCTCTACTTCACATGTTACTGCTGTCACTAGTCCACATCACTGTAATCTCTACTTCACATGTTACTGCTGTCACTAGTCCCTCCACATCACTGTAATCTCTACTTCACATGTTACTGCTGTCACTAGTCCCTCCACATCACTGTATTCTCTACTTCACATGTTACTGCTGTCACTAGTCCACATCACTGTATTCTCTACTTCACATGTTACTGCTGTCACTAGTCCACATCACTGTAATCTCTACTTCACATGTTACTGCTGTCACTAGTCCACATCACTGTAATCTCCACTTCACATGTTACTGCTGTTACTAGTCCACATCACTGTAATCTCTATTCACATGTTACTGCTGTCACTAGTCCACATCACTGTAATCTCTACTTCACATGTTACTGCTGTTACTAGTCCCTCCACATCACTGTAATCTCTACTTCACATGTTACTGCTGTCACTAGTCCACATCACTGTAATCTCTACTTCACATGTTACTGCTGTCACTAGTCCCTCCACATCACTGTAATCTCTACTTCACATGTTACTGCTGTCACTAGTCCACATCACTGTAATCTCTACTTCACATGTTACTGCTGTCACTAGTCCACATCACTGTAATCTCTACTTCACATGTTACTGCTGTTACTAGTCCACATCACTGTAATCTCTACTTCACCTGTTACTGCTGTCACTAGTCCACATCACTGTAATCTCTACTTCACATGTTACTGCTGTCACTAGTCCACATCACTGTAATCTCTACTTCACATGTTACTGCTGTCACTAGTCCCTCCACATCACTGTAATCTCTACTTCACATGTTACTGCTGTCACTAGTCCCTCCACATCACTGTAATCTCTACTTCACATGTTACTGCTGTCACTAGTCCCTCCACATCACTGTAATCTCTACTTCACATGTTACTGCTGTCACTAGTCCACATCACTGTAATCTCTACTTCACATGTTACTGCTGTCACTAGTCCACATCACTGTAATCTCTACTTCACATGTTACTGCTGTCACTAGTCCCTCCACATCACTGTAATCTCTACTTCACATGTTACTGCTGTCACTAGTCCCTCCACATCACTGTATTCTCTACTTCACATGTTACTGCTGTCACTAGTCCACATCACTGTATTCTCTACTTCACATGTTACTGCTGTCACTAGTCCACATCACTGTAATCTCTACTTCACATGTTACTGCTGTCACTAGTCCACATCACTGTAATCTCTACTTCACATGTTACTGCTGTTACTAGTCCCTCCACATCACTGTAATCTCTACTTCACCTGTTACTGCTGTCACTAGTCCACATCACTGTAATCTCTACTTCACATGTTACTGCTGTCACTAGTCCACATCACTGTAATCTCTATTCACATGTTACTGCTGTCACTAGTCCACATCACTGTAATCTCTACTTCACATGTTACTGCTGTCACTAGTCCACATCACTGTAATCTCTACTTCACATGTTACTGCTGTTACTAGTCCACATCACTGTAATCTCTACTTCACATGTTACTGCTGTCACTAGTCCACATCACTGTAATCTCTACTTCACATGTTACTGCTGTTACTAGTCCACATCACTGTAATCTCTACTTCACATGTTACTGCTGTCACTAGTCCACATCACTGTAATCTCTACTTCACATGTTACTGCTGTCACTAGTCCACATCACTGTAATCTCTACTTCACATGTTACTGCTGTCACTAGTCCACATCACTGTAATCTCTACTTCACATGTTACTGCTGTTACTAGTCCACATCGCTGTAATCTCTACTTCACATGTTACTGCTGTTACTAGTCCACATCACTGTAATCTCTACTTCACATGTTACTGCTGTCACTAGTCCACATCACTGTAATCTCTATTCACATGTTACTGCTGTCACTAGTCCACATCACTGTAATCTCTACTTCACATGTTACTGCTGTCACTAGTCCACATCACTGTAATCTCTACTTCACATGTTACTGCTGTTACTAGTCCACATCACTGTAATCTCTACTTCACATGTTACTGCTGTCACTAGTCCACATCACTGTAATCTCTACTTCACATGTTACTGCTGTTACTAGTCCACATCACTGTAATCTCTACTTCACATGTTACTGCTGTCACTAGTCCACATCACTGTAATCTCTACTTCACATGTTACTGCTGTCACTAGTCCACATCACTGTAATCTCTACTTCACATGTTACTGCTGTCACTAGTCCACATCACTGTAATCTCTACTTCACATGTTACTGCTGTTACTAGTCCACATCGCTGTAATCTCTACTTCACATGTTACTGCTGTTACTAGTCCACATCACTGTAATCTCTACTTCACATTTTACTGCTGTCACTAGTCCACATCACTGTAATCTCTACTTCACATGTTACTGCTGTCACTAGTCCCTCCACATCACTGTAATCTCTACTTCACATGTTACTGCTGTCACTAGTCCACATCACTGTAATCTCTACTTCACATGTTACTGCTGTCACTAGTCCACATCACTGTAATCTCTACTTCACATGTTACTGCTGTTACTAGTCCACATCACTGTAATCTCTACTTCACATGTTACTGCTGTTACTAGTCCCTCCACATCACTGTAATCTCTACTTCACATGTTACTGCTGTCACTAGTCCACATCACTGTAATCTCTACTTCACATGTTACTGCTGTCACTAGTCCACATCACTGTAATCTCTACTTCACATGTTACTGCTGTCACTAGTCCACATCACTGTAATCTCTACTTCACATGTTACTGCTGTTACTAGTCCACATCGCTGTAATCTCTACTTCACATGTTACTGCTGTTACTAGTCCACATCACTGTAATCTCTACTTCACATGTTACTGCTGTCACTAGTCCACATCACTGTAATCTCTACTTCACATGTTACTGCTGTCACTAGTCCCTCCACATCACTGTAATCTCTACTTCACATGTTACTGCTGTCACTAGTCCACATCACTGTAATCTCTACTTCACATGTTACTGCTGTCACTAGTCCACATCACTGTAATCTCTACTTCACATGTTACTGCTGTTACTAGTCCACATCACTGTAATCTCTACTTCACATGTTACTGCTGTTACTAGTCCCTCCACATCACTGTAATCTCTACTTCACATGTTACTGCTGTCACTAGTCCACATCACTGTCATCTCTACTTCACATGTTACTGCTGTCACTAGTCCACATCACTGTAATCTCTACTTCACATGTTACTGCTGTCACTAGTCCACATCACTGTCATCTCTACTTCACATGTTACTGCTGTCACTAGTCCACATCACTGTAATCTCTACTTCACATGTTACTGCTGTTACTAGTCCACATCACTGTAATCTCTACTTCACATGTTACTGCTGTTACTAGTCCACATCACTGTATTCTCTACTTCACATGTTACTGCTGTTACTAATCCACATCACTGTAATCTCTACTTCACATGTTACTGCTGTCACTAGTCCCTCCACATCACTGTAATCTCTACTTCACATGTTACTGCTGTCACTAGTCCACATCACTGTAATCTCTACTTCACATGTTACTGCTGTCACTAGTCCCTCCACATCACTGTAATCTCTACTTCACATGTTACTGCTGTCACTAGTCCACATCACTGTAATCTCTACTTCACATGTTACTGCTGTCACTAGTCCCTCCACATCACTGTAATCTCTACTTCACATGTTACTGCTGTCACTAGTCCACATCACTGTAATCTCTACTTCACATGTTACTGCTGTTACTAGTCCCTCCACATCACTGTAATCTCTACTTCACATGTTACTGCTGTCACTAGTCCACATCACTGTAATCTCTACTTCACATGTTACTGCTGTCACTAGTCCCTCCACATCACTGTAATCTCTACTTCACATGTTACTGCTGTCACTAGTCCACATCACTGTAATCTCTACTTCACATGTTACTGCTGTCACTAGTCCCTCCACATCACTGTAATCTCTATTCACATGTTACTGCTGTCACTAGTCCCCCCACATCACTGTAATCTCTATTCACATGTTACTGCTGTCACTAGTCCACATCACTGTAATCTCTACTTCACATGTTACTGCTGTCACTAGTCCCTCCACATCACTGTAATCTCTATTCACATGTTACTGCTGTCACTAGTCCACATCACTGTAATCTCTACTTCACATGTTACTGCTGTCACTAGTCCACATCACTGTAATCTCTACTTCACATGTTACTGCTGTCACTAGTCCCTCCACATCACTGTAATCTCTATTCACATGTTACTGCTGTCACTAGTCCACATCACTGTAATCTCTACTTCACATGTTACTGCTGTCACTAGTCCACATCACTGTAATCTCTACTTCACATGTTACTGCTGTTACTAGTCCACATCACTGTAATCTCTACTTCACATGTTACTGCTGTCACTAGTCCACATCGCTGTAATCTCTACTTCACATGTTACTGCTGTTACTAGCCCACATCACTGTAATCTCTACTTCACATGTTACTGCTGTCACTAGTCCACATCACTGTAATCTCTACTTCACATGTTACTGCTGTTACTAGTCCCTCCACATCACTGTAATCTCTACTTCACATGTTACTGCTGTCACTAGTCCACATCACTGTAATCTCTACTTCACATGTTACTGCTGTCACTAGTCCACATCACTGTAATCTCTACTTCACATGTTACTGCTGTCACTAGTCCACATCACTGTAATCTCTACTTCACATGTTACTGCTGTTACTAGCCCACATCACTGTAATCTCTACTTCACATGTTACTGCTGTCACTAGTCCACATCACTGTAATCTCTACTTCACATGTTACTGCTGTCACTAGTCCACATCACTGTAATCTCTACTTCACATGTTACTGCTGTCACTAGTCCACATCACTGTAATCTCTACTTCACATGTTACTGCTGTTACTAGTCCACATCACTGTAATCTCTACTTCACATGTTACTGCTGTTACTAGTCCCTCCACATCACTGTAATCTCTACTTCACATGTTACTGCTGTCACTAGTCCACATCACTGTAATCTCTACTTCACATGTTACTGCTGTCACTAGTCCCTCCACATCACTGTAATCTCTACTTCACATGTTACTGCTGTCACTAGTCCACATCACTGTAATCTCTACTTCACATGTTACTGCTGTCACTAGTCCACATCACTGTAATCTCTACTTCACATGTTACTGCTGTTACTAGTCCACATCACTGTAATCTCTACTTCACATGTTACTGCTGTTACTAGTCCCTCCACATCACTGTAATCTCTACTTCACATGTTACTGCTGTCACTAGTCCACATCACTGTCATCTCTACTTCACATGTTACTGCTGTCACTAGTCCACATCACTGTAATCTCTACTTCACATGTTACTGCTGTCACTAGTCCCTCCACATCACTGTAATCTCTACTTCACATGTTACTGCTGTTACTAGTCCACATCACTGTAATCTCTACTTCACATGTTACTGCTGTTACTAGTCCACATCACTGTATTCTCTACTTCACATGTTACTGCTGTTACTAATCCACATCACTGTAATCTCTACTTCACATGTTACTGCTGTCACTAGTCCCTCCACATCACTGTAATCTCTACTTCACATGTTACTGCTGTCACTAGTCCACATCACTGTAATCTCTACTTCACATGTTACTGCTGTCACTAGTCCCTCCACATCACTGTAATCTCTACTTCACATGTTACTGCTGTCACTAGTCCACATCACTGTAATCTCTACTTCACATGTTACTGCTGTCACTAGTCCCTCCACATCACTGTAATCTCTACTTCACATGTTACTGCTGTCACTAGTCCACATCACTGTAATCTCTACTTCACATGTTACTGCTGTTACTAGTCCCTCCACATCACTGTAATCTCTACTTCACATGTTACTGCTGTCACTAGTCCACATCACTGTAATCTCTACTTCACATGTTACTGCTGTCACTAGTCCCTCCACATCACTGTAATCTCTACTTCACATGTTACTGCTGTCACTAGTCCACATCACTGTAATCTCTACTTCACATGTTACTGCTGTCACTAGTCCCTCCACATCACTGTAATCTCTATTCACATGTTACTGCTGTCACTAGTCCCCCCACATCACTGTAATCTCTATTCACATGTTACTGCTGTCACTAGTCCACATCACTGTAATCTCTACTTCACATGTTACTGCTGTCACTAGTCCCTCCACATCACTGTAATCTCTATTCACATGTTACTGCTGTCACTAGTCCACATCACTGTAATCTCTACTTCACATGTTACTGCTGTCACTAGTCCACATCACTGTAATCTCTACTTCACATGTTACTGCTGTCACTAGTCCCTCCACATCACTGTAATCTCTATTCACATGTTACTGCTGTCACTAGTCCACATCACTGTAATCTCTACTTCACATGTTACTGCTGTCACTAGTCCACATCACTGTAATCTCTACTTCACATGTTACTGCTGTTACTAGTCCACATCACTGTAATCTCTACTTCACATGTTACTGCTGTCACTAGTCCACATCGCTGTAATCTCTACTTCACATGTTACTGCTGTTACTAGCCCACATCACTGTAATCTCTACTTCACATGTTACTGCTGTCACTAGTCCACATCACTGTAATCTCTACTTCACATGTTACTGCTGTTACTAGTCCCTCCACATCACTGTAATCTCTACTTCACATGTTACTGCTGTCACTAGTCCACATCACTGTAATCTCTACTTCACATGTTACTGCTGTTACTAGTCCCTCCACATCACTGTAATCTCTACTTCACATGTTACTGCTGTCACTAGTCCACATCACTGTAATCTCTACTTCACATGTTACTGCTGTTACTAGCCCACATCACTGTAATCTCTACTTCACATGTTACTGCTGTCACTAGTCCACATCACTGTAATCTCTACTTCACATGTTACTGCTGTTACTAGTCCCTCCACATCACTGTAATCTCTACTTCACATGTTACTGCTGTTACTAGTCCACATCACTGTATTCTCTACTTCACATGTTACTGCTGTTACTAGTCCACATCACTGTAATCTCTACTTCACATGTTACTGCTGTCACTAGTCCACATCACTGTAATCTCTACTTCACATGTTACTGCTGTCACTAGTCCACATCACTGTAATCTCTACTTCACATGTTACTGCTGTTACTAGTCCACATCGCTGTAATCTCTACTTCACATGTTACTGCTGTTACTAGTCCACATCACTGTAATCTCTACTTCACATGTTACTGCTGTCACTAGTCCACATCACTGTAATCTCTACTTCACATGTTACTGCTGTCACTAGTCCCTCCACATCACTGTAATCTCTACTTCACATGTTACTGCTGTCACTAGTCCACATCACTGTAATCTCTACTTCACATGTTACTGCTGTCACTAGTCCACATCACTGTAATCTCTACTTCACATGTTACTGCTGTTACTAGTCCACATCACTGTAATCTCTACTTCACATGTTACTGCTGTTACTAGTCCCTCCACATCACTGTAATCTCTACTTCACATGTTACTGCTGTCACTAGTCCACATCACTGTCATCTCTACTTCACATGTTACTGCTGTCACTAGTCCACATCACTGTAATCTCTACTTCACATGTTACTGCTGTCACTAGTCCCTCCACATCACTGTAATCTCTACTTCACATGTTACTGCTGTCACTAGTCCACATCACTGTCATCTCTACTTCACATGTTACTGCTGTCACTAGTCCCTCCACATCACTGTAATCTCTACTTCACATGTTACTGCTGTTACTAGTCCACATCACTGTAATCTCTACTTCACATGTTACTGCTGTTACTAGTCCACATCACTGTATTCTCTACTTCACATGTTACTGCTGTTACTAGTCCACATCACTGTAATCTCTACTTCACATGTTACTGCTGTCACTAGTCCCTCCACATCACTGTAATCTCTACTTCACATGTTACTGCTGTCACTAGTCCACATCACTGTAATCTCTACTTCACATGTTACTGCTGTCACTAGTCCCTCCACATCACTGTAATCTCTACTTCACATGTTACTGCTGTCACTAGTCCACATCACTGTAATCTCTACTTCACATGTTACTGCTGTCACTAGTCCCTCCACATCACTGTAATCTCTACTTCACATGTTACTGCTGTCACTAGTCCACATCACTGTAATCTCTACTTCACATGTTACTGCTGTTACTAGTCCCTCCACATCACTGTAATCTCTACTTCACATGTTACTGCTGTCACTAGTCCACATCACTGTAATCTCTACTTCACATGTTACTGCTGTCACTAGTCCCTCCACATCACTGTAATCTCTACTTCACATGTTACTGCTGTCACTAGTCCACATCACTGTAATCTCTACTTCACATGTTACTGCTGTCACTAGTCCCTCCACATCACTGTAATCTCTATTCACATGTTACTGCTGTCACTAGTCCCCCCACATCACTGTAATCTCTATTCACATGTTACTGCTGTCACTAGTCCACATCACTGTAATCTCTACTTCACATGTTACTGCTGTCACTAGTCCCTCCACATCACTGTAATCTCTATTCACATGTTACTGCTGTCACTAGTCCACATCACTGTAATCTCTACTTCACATGTTACTGCTGTCACTAGTCCACATCACTGTAATCTCTACTTCACATGTTACTGCTGTCACTAGTCCCTCCACATCACTGTAATCTCTATTCACATGTTACTGCTGTCACTAGTCCACATCACTGTAATCTCTACTTCACATGTTACTGCTGTCACTAGTCCACATCACTGTAATCTCTACTTCACATGTTACTGCTGTTACTAGTCCACATCACTGTAATCTCTACTTCACATGTTACTGCTGTCACTAGTCCACATCGCTGTAATCTCTACTTCACATGTTACTGCTGTTACTAGCCCACATCACTGTAATCTCTACTTCACATGTTACTGCTGTCACTAGTCCACATCACTGTAATCTCTACTTCACATGTTACTGCTGTTACTAGTCCCTCCACATCACTGTAATCTCTACTTCACATGTTACTGCTGTCACTAGTCCACATCACTGTAATCTCTACTTCACATGTTACTGCTGTCACTAGTCCACATCACTGTAATCTCTACTTCACATGTTACTGCTGTCACTAGTCCACATCACTGTAATCTCTACTTCACATGTTACTGCTGTTACTAGCCCACATCACTGTAATCTCTACTTCACATGTTACTGCTGTCACTAGTCCACATCACTGTAATCTCTACTTCACATGTTACTGCTGTTACTAGTCCCTCCACATCACTGTAATCTCTACTTCACATGTTACTGCTGTCACTAGTCCACATCACTGTAATCTCTACTTCACATGTTACTGCTGTTACTAGCCCACATCACTGTAATCTCTACTTCACATGTTACTGCTGTCACTAGTCCACATCACTGTAATCTCTACTTCACATGTTACTGCTGTTACTAGTCCCTCCACATCACTGTAATCTCTACTTCACATGTTACTGCTGTTACTAGTCCACATCACTGTATTCTCTACTTCACATGTTACTGCTGTTACTAGTCCACATCACTGTAATCTCTACTTCACATGTTACTGCTGTCACTAGTCCACATCACTGTAATCTCTACTTCACATGTTACTGCTGTCACTAGTCCACATCACTGTAATCTCTACTTCACATGTTACTGCTGTTACTAGTCCCTCCACATCACTGTAATCTCTACTTCACATGTTACTGCTGTCACTAGTCCACATCACTGTAATCTCTACTTCACATGTTACTGCTGTCACTAGTCCACATCGCTGTAATCTCTACTTCACATGTTACTGCTGTCACTAGTCCCTCCACATCACTGTAATCTCTACTTCACATGTTACTGCTGTCACTAGTCCACATCACTGTAATCTCTACTTCACATGTTACTGCTGTTACTAGTCCACATCACTGTAATCTCTACTTCACATGTTACTGCTGTTACTAGTCCCTCCACATCACTGTAATCTCTACTTCACATGTTACTGCTGTCACTAGTCCACATCACTGTAATCTCTACTTCACATGTTACTGCTGTCACTAGTCCACATCACTGTAATCTCTACTTCACATGTTACTGCTGTCACTAGTCCACATCACTGTATTCTCTACTTCACATGTTACTGCTGTCACTAGTCCACATCACTGTAATCTCTACTTCACATGTTACTGCTGTCACTAGTCCACATCACTGTAATCTCTACTTCACATGTTACTGCTGTCACTAGTCCACATCACTGTAATCTCCTGGATTCCCCTGCTCCGGCAGCAGTAATAGGTTACATCCCAAATTTGCACCCTTTTCCCTTTATAGTGCTCTACTACTACCTTTAAATAGGGTCCATATGGCTCTGGTCAAAAGTAGTACACTATATAGAGAATAGGGTGCCATTTTGGGACTCAGACCATCATAGTATGTCTGCCTAGTCCACCGTGTGACCACTACTATGGCTGTTGATGGATTAGAACAGACGACCTGTAGGCTCATACAAGACCTCTTCATTTAGAGAGTAATCTGAAATAGTCTCTCCCTTCTCTCTCTCCTCTCCCTCTTTTATGTCTCTCTCTCCCTTCTTTCTCTCCTCTACCTGTCTTTAATGTGTCTCCCTCTCTCTCCCTTCTCTGTCACTCTTTCTTCTGTCTCTCCCTTCCATCTGCTTTCTCTCCTCTGTGGATGAAGAGCATCAGATTGGAGCCTGGTCTCAACCAGACCTGTCATCCATGTCCTGGTCTGAGTCTCCCCTCTAACATGGTTAACCAGCTTTAACCCTTATCAGTACTATGTTGTCCTGGTCTGAGTCTCCCCTCTAACATGGTGAACCAGCTTTAACCTTTATCAGTACTATGTTGTCCTGGTCTGAGTCTCCCCTCTAACATGGTGAACCAGCTTTAACCCCTTATCAGTACTATGTTGTCCTGGTCTGAGTCTCCCCTCTAACATGGTGAACCAGCTTTAACCTTTATCAGTACTATGTTGTCCTGGTCTGAGTCTCCCCTCTAACATGGTGAACCAGCTTTAACCCCTTATCAGTACTATGTTGTCCTGGTCTGAGTCTCCCCTCTAACATGGTGAACCAGCTTTAACCTTTATCAGTACTTTTGTTATCCTGCTTACTAGTTTGCTGTTCCCACAGCTGCTGTTGCAATGCGCACATACACACGCACGCACACACACACACTGCTGCAGTCTAGCTAGCACTACAGTATGTTCGACCAAAAGGGTCCCGCTCTTCCTGCAGTTCTGTAGTTTGTTCAGCATGATTATGACATGATTGATGATGAAATGCTAATTACGTCGTCTTGGCAAGGGCCACGTATTGTTGACGTTCACAGCTGGCAGTCCTGGAACGGGCCTAACTTCTCAATAAGCAAAGTAGAAACAAATCTAGTTGATTCAACTCATTATCATTATGTACAGTATGTCACATGACTGGTGCAGTGAAGAGAAAACACATCGATCAATAAGGGTAAAGGACTGCTTCTGTGACTGTGTGGTGGAACGACTCAATAATTCATCCATTTCTATCAGTCCTGTGACTGTGTGGTGGTACGACTCAATAATTCATCCATTTCTATCAGTCCTGTGACTGTGTGGTGGTACGACTCAATAATTCATCCATTTCTATCAGTCCTGTGACTGTGTGGTGGTACGACTCAATAATTCATCCATTTATATCAGTCCTGTGACTGTGTGTTTGTACGACTCAATAATTCATCCATTTATATCAGTCCTGTGACTGTGTGGTGGTACGATTCAATAATTCATACATTTCTATCAGTCCTGTGACTGTGTGGTGGTACGACTCAATAATTCATCCATTCCTATCAGTCCTGTGACTGTGTGGTGGCACGACTCAATAATTCATCCATTTATATCAGTCCTGTGACTGTGTGGTTGTATGACTCAATAATTCATACATTCCTATCAGTCCTGTGACTGTGTGGTGGCACGACTCAATAATTCATCCATTTATATCAGTCCTGTGACTGTGTGGTGGTACGACTCAATAATTCATCCATTTCTATCAGTCCTGTGACTGTGTGGTGGTACGACTCAATAATTCATCCATTTCTATCAGTCCTGTGACTGTGTGGTGGTACGACTCAATAATTCATCCATTTCTATCAGTCCTGTGACTGTGTGGTGGTACGACTCAATAATTCATCCATTTCTATCAGTCCTGTGACTGTGTGGTGGAACGACTCAATAATTCATCCATTTCTATCAGTCCTGTGACTGTGTGGTGGAACGACTCAATAATTCATCCATTTCTATCAGTTCTGTGACTGTGTGGTGGAACGACTCAATAATTCATCCATTTCTATCAGTCCTGTGACTGTGTGGTGGTACGACTCAATAATTCATACATTTCTATCAGTCCTGTGACTGTGTGGTGGAACGACTCAATAATTCATCCATTTCTATCAGTCCTGTGACTGTGTGGTGGCACGACTCAATAATTCATCCATTTCTATCAGTCCTGTGACTGTGTGGTGGTACGACTCAATAATTCATCCATTTATATCAGCCCTGTGACTGTGTGGTGGAACGACTCAATAATTCATCCATTTCTATCAGTCCTGTGACTGTGTGGTGGTACGACTCAATAATTCATCCATTTCTATTTGGTAGACTAAAGACAAGTAGGACAATAAGAAGAGCGATAAACACTTTAAAAAAACAGTTTTACTTGTTAATTAAGACCAAATAACCATCTAAAGTACAGTGTTGTATAATAGACGACTAAATGGAAGAGGCAAATGCATTTGAGTCTGTATCGCTTCACTCATTCAATTAGAAACACGGTTCAGAATGACACCATTTCACTGTTGTCTCTCTCTCATATTCATGCTCGCTCACTCTGCCCTGATCGCACTGCTGTAAGCACGTCTATGAGAAACGCGTAGTCTATTCGAGGCTACATCGCATCGTTAAAACCTCGGTTAGAGGACAGGAGAAGATATAGCGGCTACTAAAACCAGCAACACAAATATGGTCGGGATGAGAGATGTGGTTTGCCTTCTGGTGCCAGCCGTCGTACTGTTCGGCACATCGATGCAGGTGGAAGTGAAAGGTGGGAAAGAGGGAGAAAAAGCAGGGAATTTCATGGAAGATAAGCAATGGCTATCAACCATTTCTCAGTACAGCCGGAAGATCAAACACTGGAATCGCTTCAGAGACGTGAGTTGGCTATTTTAAATTAATAATGTTTTTTTTTGAATGAAATTGAAATTATTGCGCTGTAGGCTAATGATGTGAGTTTGAACGAATAGGCTACGCCACCGGGTGTGTTGTAAACTGATGGTAATCCTACGCAGTAGCGGAGGTGATATGTTTATATCCAGACAGGTAATATAGCTAATTGCGCTGCACAGTTGACTCCCGCTCTTGAATGCGCCTCACTGATAGGCAACGTAAACATGAATCCAATGCAAATTCACCTCATGAATATAATTCGAAAGGTTATAATAATACAGTTACTATAACAACGCTTCATTTTAAGGGGTATGTGGAATCTGCTGCTTTACATATATATATATATATATATATAGTTCGTCATAAGAGTAGGCTATACCTACGTCTAAACCTCTACGCTGGTTAATTTGATTTATTTAACTAGGCAAGTCAGTTAAGAACAAATTATTATTTACAATGACGGCCTAGGAGCAGTGTGTTAACTACCTTGTTCAGGGACAGATTCCTACCTTGTCAGCTCGGGGATTCGATCTTGCAACCTTCCGGTTACTAGTCCAACGCTCTAACCCCAGGCTACCCGCTCTGTGTATAAGCAATGCTTTGGTTAGGCTCTAGCAGCATGTTATGCACTTGTATGTTTTAACTTGATGGTTTATTATTCCAGACTTAATTGATTTCTAACATAATGTCATGTCGATATAAGCCGAGTCGGTGTTACAGTAGTCAAGAGCCCCACTTCATTTCCCCTAAATAATGCCTACTCCTTCATTTCTGCACTAGTCTAAATCAATACACAGTTATTCAATGCACAGCGCTACACAATACAGTATTAGTTGTGTAGAAAATGCCCACGGACACATTTGGACAGATATTCTCCTAATAGGCTTATTCTGAAGGACAATAATACACTAGTCTGTAGTTAACCAACACCGACGTCTATGCAACGTTGATAGATGGGAGGTTGTTGATCCTGACACAAGTCCTACAGTCCTACAGTCCTACAGTGGGGTTGTAATATAAAGTGCTTGATATAATGCCCAGTGTCATGGTTGATCTGCCTTGTCCTTTGTAAAGTGGAAAACGATTTACTGTGTGTGTGTGTGTGTTCCCTATATCTTGCACTACTTTTAACCAGTTGTTCATGGGTAACTTTGATTGATATTAAAACCAGATGTGGGTAACTTTGATTGATATTAAAACCAGATGTGGGTAACTTTGATATTAAAACCAGGGCATTGGGTAGAGAATGTATTTGCTGGTCAGTATTTATGTATCTGGTTGCACGCTGCATATAAAATCTGCCTCTATAGCCGGAGACTGTTGAAGAAACACAAGAGACAACACACTTTTTTCATTCTCTAAATCAGAATGTTGTAGAGAAAACAAGCTATGCCCATGACTCACCCTGTGGACTTCCTGTCCGGTTGGTTATAAGCTGTAAGATCTGCTTGATTTATTGTTTTGTTTATTTATTTGTTTATTTATTTGTTTGTTTATTTGTTTATTTATTTGAGAAAGACTCGATTATTCTCTCCTGTCACGCTTCCAAACACAGCCAATCACAAGACAGGTAGAAGGGAATCCACTTGTGGGCCACAGTGGCACCAGACCAGACAGCGGGCAAAAGACTGGGTCAGTCTGTCTGTGTGTGTGTGTGTGTGTGTGTGTGTGTGTGTGTGTGTGTGTGTGTGTGTGTGTGTGTGTGTGTGTGTGTGTGTGTGTGTGTGTGTGTGTGTGTGTGTGTGTGTGTGTGTGTGTGTGTGTCACTGTTTGTACGGTGGAGACTGAGCTGAGGACTCCTCCCTCAGTGGCACCAGACCAGACAGCGGGCAAAAGACTGGGTGTGTCAGTCTGTCTCTCTGTGTGTGTGTGTGTGTGTCAGTCTGTCTCTATGTGTGTGTGTGTGTGTGCGCTACACTGTGTGTACGGTGGAGACTGAGCTGAGGACTCCCCCTCAGTGCCAAGGACAGAAACACAACACATGGCTTCATCTCAATGCCAGGGAAGGATACTTAGGACGCGTCCCATATGGAACCCTATTCCCTGTATACTTCCCCATGCAGGGTCTTCCCGAAATTATTCATACCCCTTGAATTATTTACAGCCTGAATTCAAAATTAATTAAATTGTTGTTGTTTTTCCTCTCACCCACCTACTGTACACACAATACCCCATAAAGACAAAGTGAAACGTTTTTAGAAATGTTTGCAAGTTTATTGAAAATGGAAGTACAGAAATATCTCATCAATCAATCAAATGTATTTATAAAGCCCTTTTTACATCAGCCAATGTCACAAAGTTCTTTACAGAAACACAGCCTAAAACCCCAAACAGCAAGCAATGCTGATGTAGAAGCACGGTGGCTAGGAAAAACTCTCTAGAAAGGGCAGAACATAGGAAGAAACCTAGAGAGGAACCAGGCTTTCATTTACATAATTATTCACACCCCTGAATCAAAACTTTACCGAAGCACCTTTGGCAGCGAATACAGCTTTAGTCTTTCTGGGTAAGTCTCTAAGTGCTTTCCACACCTGGATTGTGCAACATTTGCCCATTATTCTTCTCGAAATTCTTCAAGCTCTGTCAAATTGGTTGTTGATCATTGCTAGACAATCATTTTCAGGTCTTGCCATAGATGTTCAAGTAGATTTAAGTCACAACTGTAACTCGGACACTCACAGGAACATTCACTGTCTTCTTGGTAAGCAACTCCAGTGTAGATTTGACATTGTGTTTATGTCCAGTGTTTATTAAGGTGAATTTGTCTCCCAGTGTCTGGTGGAAAGCAGATTAAACCAGGTTTTCCTCTAGGATTGTGTCTGTGCTTAGCTCCATTCAGTGTATTTTTTTATCCTGAAAAACTCCCCAGTCCTTAACGATTACAAGCATACCCATAACATGATGCAGGTACCATTATGCTTGAAAATATGGAGAGTGGTACTAAGTAATGTGAAGGATACTTAGAATGCGTGGTTCTACAGCAGGGTCTTCCTTGATCTCAGTGGAAGGATACTTAGAATGTGTGGTTCTACAGCAGGGTCTTCCTTGATCTCAGTGGAAGGATACTTAGAATGTGTGGTTCTACCGCAGGGTCTTCCTTGATCTCAGTGGAAGGATACTTAGAATGTGTGGTTCTACCGCAGGGTCTTCCTTGATCTCAGTGGAAGGATACTTAGAATGTGTGGTTCTACCGCAGGGTCTTCCTTGATCTCAGTGGAAGGATACTTAGAATGTGTGGTTCTACAGCAGGGTCTTCCTTGATCTCAGTGGAAGGATACTTAGAATGTGTGGTTCTACAGCAGGGTCTTCCTTGATCTCAGTGGAAGGATACTTAGAATGTGTGGTTCTACCGCAGGGTCTTCCTTGATCTCAGTGGAAGGATACTTAGAATGTGTGGTTCTACTGCAGGGTCTTCCTTGACCTCAGTGGAAGGATACTTAGAATGTGTGGTTCTACTGCAGGGTCTTCCTTGATCTCAGTGGAAGGATACTTAGAATGTGTGGTTCTACCGCAGGGTCTTCCTTGATCTCAGTGGAAGGATACTTAGAATGTGTGGTTCTACCGCAGGGTCTTCCTTGATCGCAGTGGAAGGATACTTAGAATGTGTGGTTCTACCGCAGGGTCTTACAGCTGATTCAAATAACCAACTCGTCATCAATCTTTGATTATTTCAACAAAAAAACTAAACATGCACCCAGGAGGGGCCCCAGGGCCAAGTTTGTGAACCCCTGATCTACAGCATAGTGATGGCAGGGCGAGGCCAATTTTATCCAAAGCCGAGTTTCCAATGCTTTCATCCATTTTCTACTGGGTGGTGCCTGTATGAATTGAACTGACTCTCCTGGTGTTACAAGAACCGAAGCCACCGTGCTCTACCAACTGAGCTACAGAGGACTGCATCATCTCACTAAGAGATAATGAACTGACTCTCCTGGTGTTACAAGCACTGAAGCCACCGTACTCTACCAACTGAGCCACAGAGGACTGCACTGAGATGCATCATCTCACTAAGAGATAATGAACTGACTCTCCTGGTGTTACAAGCACCGAAGCCACCGTGCTCTACCAACTGAGCCACAGAGGACTGCACTGAGGTGCATCATCTCACTAAGAGATAATGAACTGACTCTCCTGGTGTTGCAAGCACCAAAGCCACCGTGCTCTACTAATGAGCAGATTATCTCTAAACAGAAGTGAAAACATTGACGCCAACAGATGCTTGCATGGAAGATACAGAATCTGTCTGTCTGTCTGTCTGTCTCTGTCTCTGTCTCTGTCTCTGTCTCTGTCTCTGTCTCTGTCTGTCTGTCTGTCTGTCTGTCTGTCTGTCTGTCTGTCTGTCTGTCTGTCTGTCTGTCTGTCTACTAAGGACTCATTATGAGTGCTGATGATGTTACAAGTCAACTTGTCATTACACTGACTCTGTGGAGATTTAAAATGTCAATATGTTCAGTCGCTACCACAGCAGCTCTCATATTGAAAAATACATCACTTAAAGTCATTCTCCGTCGTCAGAATGTGCACACAGACACCATCATCTCCTCAAGTGCTGCGGCAAGAGACCGAGTGCAGCGTGTGAGGATGGATGGCAACTGGATCGAGAGTTGAGCCTCCTTTTCCTATAGCACATCATTAATTGATATCCTCGACAATCAGGAAGCTAATTAATATCCTATTTTAGTATCCAGGCTGTATCACATCCGGCTGTGATTGGGAGTCCCATAGGGCGGCGCACAATTGGCCCAGCGTCGTCCGGGTTTGGCCGGTGTAGGCCGTCATTGTAACCTTTTGGGGCGGCAGGTAGCCTAGTGGTTAGAGCGTTGGGCCAATAACCAAAAGGTTGCTAGATTGAATCCCCGAGCTGACAAGGTAAAAATCTGTCGTACTGCCCCTGAACAAGGCAGTTAACCCAATGTTCCTAAACCGTCATTATAAATAATAATTTGTTCTTAACTGACTTGCCTAGTTAAATAAAGGTTATTGTAAATAGTTAAAACACACTAGATCATGAGAGCTTGAAGAATTGTGACTTTCTGCTTTCTACATTCTTCCTGCTTCCCAGACCCACTTTAGTTGGAAGTATGAGGTGCATCGCTTTCTCAGGCTTTAGATTAGATCCCATCTTGTGCTCAGTTAGAAACCAACCAGGGCACGTATTCATAAAGTCATCTTTAGATTAGATCCCATCTTGTGCTCAGTTAGAAACCAACCAGGGCCCGTATTCATAAAGACATCTTTAGATTAGATCCCATCTTGTGCTCAGTTAGAAACCAACCAGGGCCCGTATTCATAAAGACATCTTTAGATTAGATCCCATCTTGTGCTCAGTTAGAAACCAACCAGGGCCCGTATTCATAAAGACATCTTTAGATTAGATCCCATCTTGTGCTCAGTTAGAAACCAACCAGGGCCCGTATTCATAAAGTCATCTTTAGATTAGATCCCATCTTGTGCTCAGTTAGAAACCAACCAGGGCCCGTATTCATAAAGACATCTTTAGATTAGATCCCATCTTGTGCTCAGTTAGAAACCAACCAGGGCCCGTATTCATAAAGACATCTTTAGATTAGATCCCATCTTGTGCTCAGTTAGAAACCAACCAGGGCCTGTATTCATAAAGTCATCTTTAGATTAGATCCCATCTTGTGCTCAGTTAGAAACCAACCAGGGCCTGTATTCATAAAGACATCTTTAGATTAGATCCCATCTTGTGCTCAGTTAGAAACCAACCAGGGCCCGTATTCATAAAGACATCTTTAGATTAGATCCCATCTTTTGCTCAGTTAGAAACCAACCAGGGCCCGTATTCATAAAGTCATCTTTAGATTAGATCCCATCTTGTGCTCAGTTAGAAACCAACCAGGGCCCGTATTCATAAAGTCATCTTTAGATTAGATCCCATCTTGTGCTCAGTTAGAAACCAACCAGGGCCCGTATTCATAAAGTCATCTTTAGAGTAGATCCCATCTTGTGCTCAGTTAGAAACCAACCAGGGCCCGTATTCATAAAGTCATCTTTAGATTAGATCCCATCTTGTGCTCAGTTAGAAACCAACCAGGGCCCGTTTTCATAAAGACATCTTTAGATTAGATCCCATCTTGTGCTCAGTTAGAAACCAACCAGGGCCCGTATTCATAAAGTCATCTTTAGATTAGATCCCATCTTGTGCTCAGTTAGAAACCAACCAGGGCCCGTATTCATAAAGTCATCTTTAGATTAGATCCCATCTTGTGCTCAGTTAGAAACCAACCAGGGCCCGTATTCATAAAGACATCTTTAGATTAGATCCCATCTTGTGCTCAGTTAGAAACCAACCAGGGCCCGTATTCATAAAGTCTTTAGATTAGATCCCATCTTGTGCTCAGTTAGAAACCAACCAGGGCCCGTATTCATAAAGACATCTTTAGATTAGATCCCATCTTGTGCTCAGTTAGAAACCAACCAGGGCCCGTATTCATAAAGACATCTTTAGATTAGATCCCATCTTGTGCTCAGTTAGAAACCAACCAGGGCCCGTATTCATAAAGTCATCTTTAGATTAGATCCCATCTTGTGCTCAGTTAGAAACCAACCAGGGCCCGTATTCATAAAGTCATCTTTAGATTAGATCCCATCTTGTGCCTGGTTAGAAACCAACCAGGGCCCGTATTCATAAAGACATCTTTAGATTAGATCCCATCTTGTGCCTGGTTAGAAACCAACCAGGGCCCGTATTCATAAAGACATCTTTAGATTAGATCCCATCTTGTGCTCAGTTAGAAACCAACCAGGGCACATATTTATAAAGTCATCTTTAGATTAGATCCCATCTTGTGCTCAGTTAGAAACCAACCAGGGCCCGTATTCATAAAGACATCTTTAGATTAGATCCCATCTTGTGCTCAGTTAGAAACCAACCAGGGCCCGTATTCATAAAGACATCTTTAGATTAGATCCCATCTTGTGCTCAGTTAGAAACCAACCAGGGCCCATATTCATAAAGACATCTTTAGATTAGATCCCATCTTGTGCTCAGTTAGAAACCAACCAGGGCCCGTATTCATAAAGACATCTTTAGATTAGATCCCATCTTGTGCTCAGTTAGAAACCAACCAGGGCCCGTATTCATAAAGTCATCTTTAGATTAGATCCCATCTTGTGCTCAGTTAGAAACCAACCAGGGCCCTTATTCATAAAGACATCTTTAGATTAGATCCCATCTTGTGCTCAGTTAGAAACCAACCAGGGCCCGTATTCATAAAGACATCTTTAGATTAGATCCCATCTTGTGCTCAGTTAGAAACCAACCAGGGCCCGTATTCATAAAGTCATCTTTAGATTAGATCCCATCTTTTGCTCAGTTAGAAACCAACCAGGGCCCGTATTCATAAAGTCATCTTTAGATTAGATCCCATCTTGTGCTCAGTTAGAAACCAACCAGGGCCCGTATTCATAAAGTCATCTTTAGATTAGATCCCATCTTGTGCTCAGTTAGAAACCAACCAGGGCCCGTATTCATAAAGTCATCTTTAGATTAGATCCCATCTTGTGCTCAGTTAGAAACCAACCAGGGCCCGTATTCATAAAGTCATCTTTAGATTAGATCCCATCTTGTGCTCAGTTAGAAACCAACCAGGGCCCGTATTCATAAAGACATCTTTAGATTAGATCCCATCTTGTGCTCAGTTAGAAACCAACCAGGGCCCGTATTCATAAAGTCATCTTTAGATTAGATCCCATCTTGTGCTCAGTTAGAAACCAACCAGGGCCCGTATTCATAAAGTCATCTTTAGATTAGATACCATCTTGTGCTCAGTTAGAAACCAACCAGGGCCCGTATTCATAAAGTCATCTTTAGATTAGATCCCATCTTGTGCTCAGTTAGAAACCAACCAGGGCCCGTATTCATAAAGTCATCTTTAGATTAGATCCCATCTTGTGCTCAGTTAGAAACCAACCAGGGCCCGTATTCATAAAGTCATCTTTAGATTAGATCCCATCTTGTGCTCAGTTAGAAACCAACCAGGGCCCGTATTCATAAAGTCATCTTTAGATTAGATCCCATCTTGTGCTCAGTTAGAAACCAACCAGGGCCCGTATTCATAAAGTCATCTTTAGATTAGATCCCATCTTGTGCTCAGTTAGAAACCAACCAGGGCCCGTATTCATTTTTTAAATTTTATTATTATTATTTTTTTTTTTTGCCGCTGCTAGTAGCGGAGTGGAGGCCTCCTCTGCTCCATCTACGGCTGCCCCCTGGACACTATGATCACTTGGCTACATAGCTGATGCATGCTTGACTGTCCATTAATTCACGGTACTCCATTCTGTTTATTTGTGTTTTATCTGTCGGCTCTGTGCTTTAACTCAGGATCTGTGTGTAGTTAATCCGACCCTCTCTGCCTAGTCGTCGCCATTTTTACCTGTTGTTGCTGTGTTAGACTAGCACCCTGTTATTGCTGCTGTTATCTTACCTGTTGTTTTAGCTAGCTCTCCCAATCAAGACCTGCAATCACTTTATGCCTTATTGTATGTCTCTCTCAAATATCAATATGCCTTGCATACTGTTGTTCAGGCTAGTTTTCATTATCATTGTTTTGGTTTGCAATGGACCCTGTAGTTCCACTCTCCGTACCTCTGATACCCCCTTTGTCCCACCCCCCACACATGCGGTGACCTCACCCATTGAGACCAGCATGTCCAGAGATACAACCTCTCTTATCATCACCCAAGGCCTGGGCTTGCCTCCGCTGTACCCGCGCCCCTCCATACCCCTGTCTGCACATTATGCCCAGAATCTATTCTACCACGCCCATAAATCTGCTCCTTTTATTCTTTGTCCCCAACGCTCTAGGAGACCAGTTTTGATAGCCTTTAGCCGCACCCTCATCCTACTACTCCTCTGTTCCTCGGGTGATGTGGAGGTAAACCCAGGCCCTGCATGTCCCCAGTCACCCTCATTTGTTGACTTCTGCGATCGAAAAAGCCTTGGCCTCATGCATGTCAACATCAGAAGCCTCCTCCCTAAGTTTGCCTTACTCACCGCTTTAGCACACTCTGCCAATCCTGATGTCCTTGCCGTGTCCGAATCCTGGCTTAGGAAGGCCACCAAAAATTCTGAGATTTCCATACCCAACTATAACACTTTCCGTCAAGATAGAACTGCCAAAGGGGGAGGAGTTGCAATCTACTGCAGAGATAGCCTGCAAAGTTCTGTCATACTTTCCAGGTCTATGCCCAAACAGTTCGAACTTCTAATTTTAAAAATTAATCTCTCCAGAAATAAGTCTCTCACTGTTGCCGCCTGCTACCGACCCCCCTCAGCTCCCAGCTGTGCCCTGGACACCATCTGTGAATTGATCGCTCCCCATCTAGCTTCAGAGTTTGTTCTGTTAGGTGACCTAAACTGGGATATGCTTAACACCCCGGCAGTCCTACAATCCAAGCTTGATGCCCTCAATCTCACACAAATCATCAAGGAACCCACCAGGTACAACCCTAAATCCGTAAACATGGGCACCCTAATAGACATTATCCTGACCAACCTGCCCTCCAAATACACCTCTGCTGTCTTCAATCAAGATCTCAGCGATCACTGCCTCATTGCCTGTATCCGCCACGGGTCCGCGGTCAAACGACCACCCCTCATCACTGTCAAACGCTCCCTAAAACACTTCTGCGAGCAGGCCTTTCTAATCGACCTGGCCCGGGTACCCTGGAAGGATATTGACCTCATCCCGTCAGTTGAGGATGCCTGGTCATTCTTTAAATGTTACTTCCTCACCATATTAGACAAGCATGCTCCGTTCAAAAAATGCAGAACCAAGAACAGATATAGCCCTTGGTTCACTCCAGACCTGACTGCCCTCGACCAGCACAAAAACATCCTGTGGCGAACTGCAATAGCATCGAAGAGCCCCCGCGATATGCAACTGTTCAGGGAAGTCAGGAACCAATTCACGCAGTCAGTCAGGAAAGCAAAGGCCAGCTTTTTCAAGCAGAAATTCGCATCCTGTAGCTCTAACTCCAAAAAGTTCTGGGATACTGTAAAGTCCATGGAGAACAAGAGCACCTCCTCCCAGCTGCCCACTGCACTGAGGCTAGGTAACACGGTCACCACCGATAAATCCGTGATAATCGAAGACTTCAACAAGCATTTCTCAATGGCTGGCCATGCCTTCCTCCTGGCGACTCCAACCTTGGCCAACAGCCCCGCCCCCCCCGCTGCTACTCGCCCAAGCCTCCCCAGCTTCTCCTTTACCCAAATCCAGATAGCAGATGTTCTGAAAGAGCTGGAAAACCTGGACCCATACAAATCAGCTGGGCTTGACAATCTGGACCCCCTATTTCTGAAACTGTCCGCCGCCATTGTCGCACCCCCTATTACCAGCCTGTTCAACCTCTCCTTCGTATCATCTGAGATCCCCAAGGATTGGAAAGCTGCCGCGGTCATCCCCCTCTTCAAAGGGGGAGACACCCTGGACCCAAACTGTTACAGACCTATATCCATCCTGCCCTGCCTATCTAAGGTCTTCGAAAGCCAAGTCAACAAACAGATCACTGACCATCTCGAATCCCACCGTACCTTCTCCGCTGTGCAATCCGGTTTCCGAGCCGGTCACGGGTGCACCTCAGCCACGCTCAAGGTACTAAACGACATCATAACCGCCATCGATAAAAGACATTACTGTGCAGCCGTCTTCATCGACCTGGCCAAGGCTTTCGACTCTGTCAATCACCATATTCTTATCGGCAGACTCAGTAGCCTCGGTTTTTCTAATGACTGCCTTGCCTGGTTCACCAACTACTTCTCTGATAGAGTTCAGTGTGTCAAATCGGAGGGCATGTTGTCCGGTCCTCTGGCAGTCTCTATGGGGGTACCACAGGGTTCAATTCTCGGGCCGACTCTTTTCTCTGTATACATCAATGATGTTGCTCTTGCTGCGGGCGATTCCCTGATCCACCTCTACGCAGACGACACCATTCTATATACTTCCGGACCTTCCTTGGACACTGTGCTATCTAACCTCCAAACGAGCTTCAATGCCATACAACACTCCTTCCGTGGCCTCCAACTGCTCTTAAACGCTAGTAAAACCAAATGCATGCTTTTCAACCGTTCGCTGCCTGCACCCGCACGCCCGACTAGCATCACCACCCTGGACGGTTCCGAACTAGAATATGTGGACATCTATAAGTACCTAGGTGTCTGGCTAGACTGCAAACTCTCCTTCCAGACTCATATCAAACATCTCCAATCCAAAATCAAATCAAGAATCGGCTTTCTATTCCGCAACAAAGCCTCCTTCACTCACGCCGCCAAACTTACCCTAGTAAAACTGACTATCCTACCGATCCTCGACTTCGGCGATGTCATCTACAAAATAGCTTCCAATACTCTACTCAGCAAACTGGATGCAGTTTATCACAGTGCCATTCGTTTTGTTACTAAAGCACCTTATACGACCCACCACTGCGACCTGTATGCCCTAGTCGGCTGGCCCTCGCTACATGTTCGTCGTCAGACCCACTGGCTCCAGGTCATCTACAAGGCTATGCTAGGTAAAGTGCCGCCTTATCTCAGTTCACTGGTCACGATGGCTACACCCACCCACAGCACGCGCTCCAGCAGGTGTATCTCACTGATCATCCCTAAAGCTAAAACCTCATTTGGACGCCTTTCCTTCCAGTTCTCTGCTGCCTGCGACTGGAACGAATTGCAAAAATCTCTGAAGTTGGAGACTTTTATCTCCCTCAACAACTTTAAAAATCTGCTATCCGAGCAGCTAACCGATCGCTGCAGCTGTACATAGTCCATCTGTAAACTACCCACCCAATTTACCTACCTCACCCCCCATACTGCTTTTATTTATTTACTTTTCTGCTCTTTTGCACACCAGTATCTCTTCTTGCACATGATCATCTGATGATTTATCACTCCAGTGTTAATCTACTAAATTGTAATTATTCGATTTATTGCCTACCTCATGCCTTTTGCACACATTGTATATAGATTCTCCTTTTTTCTACCATGTTATTGACTTGTTTATTGTTTACTCCATGTGTAACTCTGTGTTGTCTGTTCACACTGCTATGCTTTATCTTGGCCAGGTCGCAGTTGCAAATGAGAACTTGTTCTCAACTAGCCTACCTGGTTAAATAAAGGTGAAATAAAAAATAAATAAAAAATTTATAAAGTGATCTTAGTACTGATCTAGGATCAGGTCTGTCCTCTCCATTTAATCATATTCATTATTATCTAAAAGGCCAAACTGATCCTAGATCAGCACTCCTACTCTAAGACGCTTTATGAATATGGGGTCCAGAACTGGTCACTGAGGACAGGACCCGGCGGATTGAGGGACAATGCTCTGCTGTTCACGACCAATAGACCCTCTCACCCCTCCTTTCTTCCTTCCTTCCCTCCCTCCCCACTCCCCCCCCCCCCCTCTCCTCTCTTTCTCCCATTACTCTCCCTCTCTCTCACCTCTCTTTCTCTCTCTCTCCCCCCTCTCTCTCTCTTCCTCTCAGCATTGGCATAGAAGGGGCTCATTAAAGAGCAAAGCAGTTCTCCCCAGAGTGAGCTGCACAGCCACACACGCAGAGCTGCTGAAGATAGCACCTGTTATACAGAGACAGCTACATTTTAATGAGGGGAAATTACTACATCCTTCCCCTTTAAATGGCTCCTCTGTCTGTCAGTTCACTTTGGTTTGTATTACTAGTGCAGAACCAAGTGGTGCGCAAGGAAAGGATGGGTTATGGGTAGGATGGGTTATGGGTTACTTGGCACCTGCAGTGGCATCATTTAGTTACGTAACTGGTAGATTTAGAGGAGAGAGAGGGGGGGATAGAGAGAGAGGGGGAGAGAGAGGGAAAGAGAGGGGGGAAAGAGAGGTGAGAGAGAGGGAGAGTAATGGGAGAAAGAGAGGGGAGGGAGAAAGGGAAAGAGGGGGGAAAAGAGAGGTGAGAGAGAGGGAGAGTAATGGGAGAAAGAGAGGGGAGGGAGAGAGGGGGAGAGTAATGGGAGAAAGAGAGGGGGAGAGTAATGGGAAAGAGAGGAGAGGGAGAGAGAAAGAGAGGGGGGAGGGAGAGAGAGCTGGAGAGAGGGGGGAGAAAGGGAGAGAGAGAGAGAGGGGAGAGAAAGAGAGACCACAACAAATAAATGAGCTGAGATTATGATTCACTAGCTAAGTCCCAGGATATGGTTATGATTCACTAGCTAAGTCCCAGAGTCCGGTTATGATTCACTAGCTAAGTCCCAGGATATGGTTATGATTCACTAGCTAAGTCCCAGGATATGGTTATGATTCACTAGCTAAGTCCCAGAGTCCGGTTATGATTCACTAGCTAAGTCCCAGAGTCCGGTTATGATTCACTAGCTAAGTCCCAGAATCCGGTTATGATTCACTAGCTAAGTCCCGGGGTCCGGTTATGATTCACTAGCTAAGTCCCAGGATATGGTTATGATTCACTAGCTAAGTCCCATGGTCCGGTTATGATTCACTAGCTAAGTCCCATGGTCCGGTTATGATTCACTAGCTAAGTCCCATGGTCCGGTTATGATTCACTAGCTAAGTCCCAGGATATGGTTATGATTCACTAGCTAAGTCCCAGGATATGGTTATGATTCACTAGCTAAGTTCCAGAGTCCGGTTATGATTCACTAGCTAAGTCCCAGGGTCCGGTTATGATTCACTAGCTAAGTCCCAGGATATGGTTATGATTCACTAGCTAAGTCCCAGGATATGGTTATGATTCACTAGCTAAGTCCCAGAGTCCGGTTATGATTCACTAGCTAAGTCCCAGGATATGGTTATGATTCACTAGCTAAGTCCCAGGGTCCGGTTATGATTCACTAGCTAAGTCCCAGAGTCCGGTTATGATTCACTAGCTAAGTCCCAGGATATGGTTATGATTCACTAGCTAAGTCCCAGGATATGGTTATGATTCACTAGCTAAGTCCCAGGATCCGGTTATGATTCACTAGCTAAGTCCCAGAGTCCGGTTATGATTCACTAGCTAAGTCTCAGAGTCTGGTTATGATTCACTAGCTAAGTCCCAGGATATGGTTATGATTCACTAGCTAAGTCCCAGGATATGGTTATTATTCACTAGCTAAGTCCCAGAGTCCGGTTATGATTCACTAGCTAAGTCCCAGGATATGGTTATGATTCACTAGCTAAGTCCCAGGATATGGTTATGATTCACTAGCTAAGTCCCAGAGTCCGGTTATGATTCACTAGATAAGTCCCAGGATATGGTTATGATTCACTAGCTAAGTCCCAGGATATGGTTATGATTCACTAGCTAAGTCCCAGGATATGGTTATGATTCACTAGCTAAGTCCCAGGATATGGTTATGATTCACTAGCTAAGTCCCATGGTCCGGTTATGATTCAATAGCTAAGTCCCAGGATATGGTTATGATTCACTAGCTAAGTCCCAGGGTCCGGTTATGATTCACTAGCTAAGTCCCAGAGTCCGGTTATGATTCACTAGCTAAGTCCCAGGATATGGTTATTATTCACTAGCTAGGTCCCAGGGTCCGGTTATGATTCACTAGCTAAGTCCCAGGGTCCGGTTATGATTCACTAGCTAAGTCCCAGAGTCCGGTTATGATTCACTAGCTAAGTCCCAGGATATGGTTATGATTCACTAGCTAAGTCCCAGGATATGGTTATGATTCACTAGCTAAGTCCCAGGGTCCGGTTATGATTCACTAGCTAAGTCCCAGAGTCCGGTTATGATTCACTAGCTAAGTCTCAGAGTCTGGTTATGATTCACTAGCTAAGTCCCAGGATATGGTTATGATTCACTAGCTAAGTCCCAGGATATGGTTATGATTCACTAGCTAAGTCCCAGAGTCCGGTTATGATTCACTAGCTAAGTCCCAGGATATGGTTATGATTCACTAGCTAAGTCCCAGGATATGGTTATGATTCACTAGCTAAGTCCCAGAGTCCGGTTATGATTCACTAGCTAAGTCCCAGGATATGGTTATGATTCACTAGCTAAGTCCCAGGATATGGTTATGATTCACTAGCTAAGTCCCAGGATATGGTTATGATTCACTAGCTAAGTCCCAGGATATGGTTATGATTCACTAGCTAAGTCCCAGAGTCCGGTTATGATTCACTAGCTAAGTCCCAGGATATGGTTATTATTCACTAGCTAAGTCCCAGAATCCGGTTATGATTCACTAGCTAAGTCCCAGGATATGGTTATGATTCACTAGCTAAGTCCCAGAGTATGGTTATGATTCACTAGCTAAGTCCCATGGTCCGGTTATGATTCACTAGCTAAGTCCCATGGTCCGGTTATGATTCACTAGC